>NW_022059767.1:0-169436 GCF_007399415.2 Gopherus evgoodei | reverse complement strand
AGCACCATAGTAGTGACAGACCCTGAAACAATCTTTACAATTACTAAAGAGAAAACCCAGGTGTCACACTTGATAGAATGTTACTGAAAAGTTCTGAGAGTGACCAAAGGATGTTACCATCATGTTTATAGACTTTGTCGCCGGTTTTGACTCACTGTATCAATCAGTGCTGTGGATACAGCTTCACCATTGTGGGATGTATGAGGGTTTAGTGTGCCACATAGAGGAACAGTACTATCAGGACCAGTGCAACCCTTTAGGCCACCTAGGTGGTCACCAAGGGGGATGAAATTTGGGGGGCGGCAACCACAGCAGCCGGATGTTCTGCCGCCGCGGTTGTCGGTGGTATTTCTGGGGTGGGAGCTTTTGCTGCCTCTGTCAGGGGCACCATTTTGGGAGCAGGGACTTTCCACCTCCGAGGGAGCCAAAAAGGCTGCTGGCACACCTGAGTACTATGGTACACTGACTTGTGCGAGGGTCAATGGTTGTATTACAGACTGGTTTTCTGTAGAATCAGGGGTGCATCAAGTATGTTTCTCCAAACCTCGCTATTTAATGTTATAATAGACTATCAGATGACAAGATTGATTGTGGCCCAGATAGAGGTGTACTATTTAAAGATTCATCTTGAGTGGATCTTAAATATGAGGATGATATTGCCTTACTTGGAGAGACTACTGACCATGCGCTGAGAAAAAGTGCTTTATCTACGATGATAAAATGAAAACCATCCATGCCTCCGATAAAACGGAAATGAATGACCTGGTGATGTGCATGTAGATGGCAATGACACTGAATGGGTTAATAGTTTTATCTATCTGAGTAGCTGATTGACATCAGAAGGGACTATGTCTGAAGAGGTCACATGTATGATCAGTCTTGCGTCAGTGGCATTTAAGCATCTTCAGATGCCTCTGTTTGGGCAGCACAATGTCTATGTGACAACTAAGACGAATGTACAATGCGGTAGCAATGGCAACTCTGTTAATATCCATTAGATAGCTGAGGAGATGACACTAGACAGTTTTCAGTGTCAAAGTTACAGAGGATTCTTAACATCTGCTGGTTTGATTTTGTCACAAATGAGGACATGCTTAGATGATCCCAGCTAGTTGCAGTTTTGCATCAGTTGAGATGATGACTGCAATGGTGGGGCCATGTCCAATGTGCCGAAGAAGGTACACTTTTCTGAAGGTTTAGAAAGCTGAGGTTATAAGGGTGACCATGAATAAGACTGGAAGATGCAATTCTGAGACATTTAGGAAATCTAATCCTCCCATACTGACTCTTTTGGAAACAAGCAGTCTCGCACGGAACGCCTCAGGATGGTAATCCATTCTACATGCCACCATGGCTGCATTATCGTGATGTATATCTCCTGCTGCTGATTTATACAATGTGAACAGCTTCATCTGGAGAGCCTGAGAAAGCCCTGCCCTAAACTGCATTATAGCCCAAAGAGAAAGCACTTTCCTTAGAGATGGGAGACCTAGTTTCAAATCTCTGCTCCACAGCAAACAGAAGTGGAAAGTGAATGAGTTTCTCCCACATCCAAATACCCCAACCAATAGACACAAGATATTAATGTGAGTGCTAGGGGTCCATATGCTGGGCTGTCAATTTAGACTTTGTTTCTCCCCTTACATGAAAATAATTGGTGAATAGATGTCAAATTTCCAAATACTATAAGGTCAACCAAAAGCTAGTTTGTTCACACAAAAAAATGTTCTGAAAAATTTTGTCCAGTTCTACACACTATAACTCCTCCTTTCTCTCATCACCTATTTTTTCCTGCCACCTCATGCAATCTATTTACTCCATTCTCATTATGGCTAGCATCTTCAAAGGAGCATATGGAAGATGAAATGGTCTGCTGTTTGGGTATCTAGCTCCTAGGACACTTTGAAAATCTGAGTCTGTGTCATAAACATACAGCTAAGGATAGCATAAAATCTCTCTTTACCCTGTAAGGGGTTAACTCAATTTTTACCTGTAAAGGGTTAAGAAGCTCAGGTAACCTAACTGACACCTGACCAAAAGGACCAATAAGGGGACAAGATACTTTCAAATCTGGAGGGGGAGGGGCTTTGTCTGTCTATTGTGTGTGCTTGCCGGAGACAGATCAAGAAAGCAAGCAATCCAACTCCATTAGTTTTAGTAAGTACCAGCAAAGGAATGCATAAGCTTACTTTTATTTTGGCTTGTGATTTCCTTTGTAGAAGGAGGGAGGTTTATCCCTGGTTTTGTAACGCTGAAGTTTTCCCTAGAAGGGCGATCCCCTGTGAGCTTGAGTCTTTTGTTATTCTGTAAAGTACTTACCATCCCAACGTTATGGAGGAAATTCCTTTACCTTTTCTTTAATTAAAATTCTTCTTTTAAGAACCTGATTGATTTTTCATTGTTTTAAGATCCAAGGGTTTGGGTCTGTGTTCACCTACCCCAACTGGTAAGAGTACATTCTCAAGCCTCCCCAGGAAAGGGGGTGTAGGGCTTGGGAGATTATTCTCAAGCCTGCCCAGAAAAAGGGGTGCAGGGACTTGGGGAGATATTCGGGGAAGGTAGGGCTCCAAGTGACCCTCCCTAAACATTTGTTTAAATCACTTGGTGGTGGCAGCATTACTTAATCCATGGCATGCAAAAGAATTTGTGCCTTAGTTTTTAACCTAAGATGGTAGAAATAAGCTTAGGGGGTCTTCATGAAGGTCCCCACATTTGTACCCTAAAGTTCAGAGCGAGGAGGGGACCTTGACAGCCTGTCACTGAGATTGGATACCTAAATCCATTAGGCTCATTTGGTAATCCATGCATCAATGTTCTCATTTTTATGCATGGAAAATTGCTGCTTAAGGACTGACCCAGCTCAATGTTACAGGTAGTTTGTTACAGAGAGTGAACTGCAGGGATTTTGTCCTGGGGGAATAAGACAGCATTTAAATAGCTCTCAAAAATCAGTTCTTAGTCTTGGAGTCAGATGAGGAAAGGCTCTTTGTTCCACTCCCAGGGACAACCCTACCTACCTTGTCAGATTTAAGTGTTTGTAGTAAAAAAGAGTTAATATCCTGATATGGTGTATTGCAGAGACAGATAGAGAGACTATCTACCTATTTGTTGATTTGTCTGCCTGTACAGACCAGGAAAACAGAAAGACAAAACCACAGGTCAGAATGATCTCATCATATTTATGATCCACATTTAAAAGTCAGCTGAGTTGATTCTTATTGTTCTTCCTTTTTAATCTTATTTTATCCTTTCCATTACAAATGACCAGATTCTGCCCCCCTTATCAAGGGGTGGGTCTCTCAGTAGGGTCCCATTGACTTCTGCCTGGATGCAGCAGTCTGCTCACACAGAGGCAAGGTGGGTGAGGTAATAACTTTTATTGGATCAACTGCTTTTAATGAGAAAGAAGAGTTCTGTGTGGCTCAAAAACAGAAGTTGGTCCAATAAAAGTTATTACCTCATCCACCTTGTCTCTTGAATATCCTGAGACCAAGAAAGGTACAACTCCACTCTATGCTCACACAGAGTAAGTTGCAGCACAGGGGCCACGGATGAGAGCATAGCTACTACTTGAATCATTCATCTCTCTCTCTCTCTCTCTCTCTCTTTCTCAAGGCAGCACTGAGAAAATTGAGTTCATTTGGTGCATGTTAGCTGTAGTTTCTTTTTTTGGAGAGTGAGTGTGTATGTGTGTGTGTGTTTGTTTTAAGGGAATGAGTATGTTAGGGGTAAGGCATTATCTGGAGAAGACTCTTAACTTTATTAAGAACATAAGAATGGCCATACTGGTCCATCTAGCCCAATATCCTGTCTTTCAACAGTGGCAGGTGTCAGATGCTTCAGAAGAAGTGAACAGAACAGACCAATGTATCAAGTGATTCATTCACTTTTATCCAGTCTCAGCTTCTAGCAGTCAGGTGTTCAGGGACATTCAGAGAATGGTGATGAGTCCTTGGACATCTTGGCTAATAGCCAATTACTGTAATTAACTCAATTAATTCTTTTTTTAACCTAATTTTTATTTTGGCCTTCACACAGCCTGTGGCAATGAGTTCCACAGGTTGACTGTGTTGTGTGAAGAAGTGCTTCCTTATGTTTGGTTAAAACCTGCTGCCTATTAATTTCATCGGGGGACCCCTTATTTGTATATTATGTGAAGGGGTAAATAACACTTCCTTATTCACTTCCTCCACACCATTCTTGATTTTGCAGGCCTCTGTCACATTCCCCTTAATCATCTCTTTTCCAGGACAAACTTTCCCAGTCTTTTTAGTGCCTTCTCATATAGAAGCTGTTCCATACCCATGATCATTTTTTGTTGCCCTTCACTGTACTTTGCCAAATTCTAATATATCTTTTTGTGAGATGAGGCAATGAGCACTGCACATAGTGTTCATTGTGTAGGCTGGATAATCTGAATTTTGAAGTAAAATATTTCATTTTTTCATACGGAAAATCTAAACAAAAATTTCATTTCAATTTGACCTCTCAAAATGAAATCAGATTTTCTATCAAAATGTCAAGCTGAAATAAAAAAAAACTGAGTTAACATTTCGATTTAAAATGACAAAATTACTCATCTCAATGTAATTTAGATCAAAATATTGATTGAGAATGAAATTAACACTTCAAAAGACTGCCTTGTTTCAATAAAAAAGGACAAAATGAAATGTTTAGATATTTCTGCATTCCAATATTTTATGATTTTTTCCTTCACAAAAACATTGACATTTCAACTTTCTGTCCTATTTTGGGTTTAAAACAAATGATGAAATGTGGAATTGACTGGGTGATGAAAAATTCTTTTTCTGACCATCTCTAACATTTGTACAGAACGAAGCATGACAAGACCTTAATCTCACCTAATTGTAATAAAAAATAAATAATAATAAAAGAAGAAGCGGTATTTCCAGGTTGTTTATTTGTTATATTTAAGTCCTTTGGGTCATGGACTTTCTTTAATTATATCTGAAACACAAAGACTAGAAGTTGGTTGGTGTTTAACAGATACTTGACAGTAATAATCTTCTGTAATTTGAGGAAAATAAATGGGCAGATGTATTGCAGAGGTTAATATATTAATGCACATAAACTATTTTGAGATCTCTGGGGCAAGGATGCTACTGAAGAACACTGCACTCTTGTAATGCCATTGTCTGTGTCACAGAGCCATAAAAATAGCCATGCTGAGACAGACCTGCCATCTAAATCCACTATCCCATTTCTGACAGTGACCAGGAACAGATGTTCCAAGGAAGATTCAAGAATCTTACAATAGACATGATATTTAATATCCCTTTTGGTAATATTATCATAATTAATCACAATAACTCTGGATGTTTTTTCATACCCTCTCTCTTTTTGAATTTTGCTACATTTATGGTCACAGTGTATCCCTGTGGCAAGGAGTCCCACAATCTAATCGTGTGTCTTCTTCATACCATCTGCACATGCATGGAAAACCATCCCAACATTACTGCACCAAATCACCCCCATCATCTTATGTGGATTCCATAGAAAGAAAGAAAGAAAGAAAGAAAGAAAGAAAGAAAGAAAGAAAGAAAGAAAGAAAGAAAGGATGACCTGACTGAATGGGCTTTTTCCATTCAGCTCTTCTGGTTTTTGAGCATTTCTTCTTCTCTGCAGACATGATACTGCATGCACTGGAGTGTTTAGACTAAACGGACAGATCCCCATAGCCTTTCTGCATGTAGATATCCAGCTGAGGAGAGCAGGACTCTCACTTTTAGACCACTTGCAGGCTTGAGCCCAAACAACACTGTGCATCATCCCAATCCTGCAGACAGATTCACAGTGATGGCAGTGGTCCATACTCACACTTAATTTGTTCTACCTGTTAACTGGAGTAAGCCTTTTGCAAGACTGGGCACTATGTGAATATTTATATGAACATCTGAGGTTTCATGAAGCCTATGGAAGTGAAGAGTGAGATCTACAAGTCGATAATTAGGCCTGCACTTTGGTAGGGCTCTGAATGCTGGGTACTGAGCAAGAGACAGGAGCAGATCTTGAATACATTGTGGGAAGAAAAAACATTAAGATGGGTGCTTGAAGTTACAAGGATTGACCATGTTTGGAATGAACAAAGTAGGGGAAGTGTGAAGGTGGTACCAGTTATAGAAAAGCTGAGGGAGGCCAGGCTTAGAGCGTGAAAAGAAGATCAGATAACAAGGGGCAAAATTTAGAACAGCAGGGTAGGTAGACCCAGAACTAGGTGGATGGATGTCATAGTAAAGGATTTGATTAGCTACAGAGTTTCTGAGGAATAGCATTCAAGACAGACTGGAATGGATTAGAAGGACACAAAGAGCCAATCCCATATAGATGGGAATAAGGCTGGAGGAAGGATTGAGTCCAGTAAGTGCAGTAAAAGGTTGAGATACTATATTTCAAGATTGTCACTGTGACAAATATGAAAGTGTCCTGTAACATCCTGCACAAACTTTAATGAATTAAATTAAACCTTATTGAATTAAGGTAAATATCTTTGAAGTTGGTTGTATTAAAAATGTGAATATTTATGTACTATTACAGTATTTTATGGAGCTCATTTAGGAGGAAGTTCTGATTAGTGCAATCTCTGGGAGACATTAGGAACTTCAAAGGACATTTGGGGACAAGGCATGTGAAGCAGATTTTCAAGGAAATTCTAGGGGAAGCAGGAAGGTTTGACTCCTCTGGAATCCTGCATTTTGAAGCTTCATTTTGAGCAGACACCTATTGTCTGGCTGATTACATTTTCAAGGTCTCATCAAAGAGCTAAAGTGGATAAATGAGTCACTCACAGAGTCCGGAGTTGTTCTTGTTCTGAGCTGAGGGTGTGATGTACTTGAAACAGCAGGAAAAATTATAGGTGGAGACTGAAGGAGAGCTTCTGCCAGAGCCCAGGCTGCAGTTGGGGGTGATCACTGATAATCTTATTAGCACATGTATAGATTCTTTTATTATTTTTAATATGTTTTCTTGGCAGTGCTTTTACCTTATGAATAAAACATGCTTGCTTAGAAAGAGCCATGTGGTAACTTACAAACATAGCAATTTGGATGGGCAATTTCTTTTGACATGGGCTTACTCATGACCTGTTGATGGTGCATATAGATGGCAACCACATAGAAAAATCTATTCATCCATTCTATCTGGGTAGTTGTTTGATGGAATGATTTCTGTATCTGAAGAAGTCACACATCTGATGGGTCTTGTGCCAATGAGGCAGAATGTCTATGTGAAAACTAAGAGACAAGTATTCAGTATGGTAATGATGACAACTCTGTTATATGGAGCAGAAATATATTTATTAACAACAGCTCAGGAAAGGAAATTAAACAATTTTCACTGTCAAAAGTTAAGACGTATCCTTGACATCCACTGATTGATTTTGTCACAAGCAGGAAGATACTTAAATGATCCCAGCAAGTTGCAGTCTTGCATTAGTTGAGAAGAAGACGACTGCAATGGTGGGGGTATGTGCAATGTTCAAGAGACAGTATGGTTTTACAGAAGGTTTAAAGAGTTGAGGTAGAAGGAAGTAGAGCACCAGTGCAACCATGAATGAGATTGAAAGATGCAATTTGTGGGATATAAGAAACCTAAATCATCCCATCCTGACTCTTGTGAAAGGAAGAAGACTTGGAATGGACCATTCAAGATGGAAACACATTCTACATGCCGCCATGGCTGCTTTAGAGCCATGTGTTTCTGCTGCTATGATGTGCTGATGACTTTACAAAGCAAAACAGCTTCAGAGATACTGAGAAAGCCCTGCCCCAAAATACCTTATAGACCAAGTTGTTGGTGCTGTGGAGAGTTGTTAAAGCTGCTCAGTGCTTGGAGCTCCGGTGTCAGCTGCATGAGCAGGGAATGCAGCTTACAGATGCAGCAGACCTCGATGTTATTCCTAAAGAAAGACCACAGGCTCGGTTTGGTGGCTAAGGCTCTCAACCAGGTTTATTGTCAGCAAAGCACGGTACTAGCTCCCTGTCCAATGGGTCATAGGGAGACTAAGACATGTATTTCTGTTACAATATGGGACATCAGTGTCCTGTCCCCTTGATCAATACAAAGATGCCCCTCATTGGACTTCTGCTTTTATACACTGATACAAAAAAGGTACATATTACATTCCACATGCTGTTAGTTACAACCCTTATCCTGGTACCTGCTAGTTAGAACAAAATATCCTCACCCATTATCCTGTGATCCCAATCTTATCTTATGAGGGGTCAGTGTGCTCTTGCACCATCTCTTAAGAATGTATTTACAAAGTTACTTGAAAGATCTGCGTGGTTTTGCACCATCCTTTCTGGTCAGGAATGGGCCTACCTGATGCATTGCTATTCTGTCAAAGCCCGGCCTACCCTGGTTCCCAGCCTTTTGTTAATATAGTTACTTAGGCTTAGGTTTCCAGCAAGGCTTACAGAAAAGAGATTAAAGCACTTTCCTGAGAGATAAGAGACCTCACCTCAAATCTCTGCTCTACATCCGACCGAGAAGGAATTGCATGAGGATCTCCCACGACCCAGGTGAGTTCCCTAACCAGTAGGTTAAAGGTACTGTGGAGGCACTAAGGTGCCCTGTGCTGCATTGTGACTTTACTTAGTTTTCTTGTTTGTTTTTTTGCCCTGGATGAAACATTTTGGCTTTTTTTTCTAATTCACAAATAGTATTGGGTCAACCAAACTGAATTTTTCAGTGAATAAACTACTTGTCTGAAAAATTTTATCCAGATGTATTCAGAAAATCTCCTCCTTTGTCTCATCTCCTGTTCTTTCCTGCCACCTTATACAGTCTATTTGCTCCTTTCTCATTCCTTAGCCTGTGTATCCAGCTATTGGTGATTTTTTAAGGATGGCTGGCCAGTCCCCATTCATTTTCCTCCACTACGCTCTTGTGGTAATTATACATTAAGACTAGGACCTTCAAAGGAGTCTAAGGGAGAGGAAATGTGCTGCTATTTGTGCATCTCACTCCTTCAGCTGCTTTATGAATCTGAGCCTAAATTGACTGTCACTTGGATGCATATGATAACCCAAGCCTCAGTGCTCTCATTCTAAGGTACAATATATCATTGCTCAAGGGCTGACACAGCACAATGTTACTGGGAACTTGTTACAGAGTGTGAACTCCAGGGATTGTCCCAGGGGGAACAAGACAGTATTTAAACAACTCTCGAGAATCAGCTACTAACCTTGGAGTCAGCTAAGGAAAAGTTCTTTGCTTCACTCCCACTGATAACCCAACACACCTTGAGGGGTTTCACTGTTCCAGGTAAAAAATATTGGATCTCCTTGGATGCTGTATTCCAGAGACAGACAGACAAGACAGACAAATCGATAAGGAGGTAGATAGACTAAGAAAAGAGAAAATCACAGATCAGAATGATCTCACCATATTTATGATCTGTGCTTAAAAGCAGGTGAGTTGATTCATATTTTTATTCCTTTTAAATTTTTGTATTCTTTCCATTTCAAAGGACCAGAGTCTGTCCCCCTTATCTAGGGGTGAGTCTCATCAGTTCCATTGACTTCTGCCTGGCTGCAGCAGTCTGCTCACACAAACTCAGTTACAGCACAGGGACCATTCTTGGCAAAACTGATTTACTTGAATCGCCCAGCTCTCTTTTTCTCTCTCTTTCTCAAGGCAGCACTGAAATAGCTGAGAGCAGGTGTGTGTGTCTGTGAGGGGAAGGTCAGGGGAAGCTCACTCTCTGGAAAATGCCCTTGGAATTGAATTTGCCTGTGCACAGAATCTGCCTGTGTTGACATTCAGGTTCTAGTACAAGGTCCATCTCTTTGCTTAGGCATTTATCTCATGAGCTGATAATGGAGGAAAGGATCATTTTCTCTCTAGGGTTGTATGGGGACAAACATACTTTTGACATTGGACAGAACATTGATTTCATTGCCTTTTCCATTAATAACTGATATCAGAATTAGCCATTCACTTCCAGGAAGGCAGGATAACTTCTCTACTGTATGTACAGCCTGATATTCAGACAAGCGGAAAATTGAGTAAAAAATCCCATTAGGTTGGAATTTAAATGACTTAGGAGCAAAATTTCCATTGATTTTCTATAAGGTCCCTCTTTTCAAAATTATGTCACTATATCGAGATAATGTTTGATGGTCACATTCATTTCTTCTTGATAATGTCTCTCATAACCTTCTCACAAACAAACTAGAGAAATACAACCTAGATGGAGCTAGCATAAAGTGTGTAAATAGCTGGCTGAGAAACAGTTCCCAGAGAATAGTTATCAGTGGTTCACAGCCATGGTGGAAGGTGGGGTCCTGCCGGGATCGGTTCTTGGTCCGGTTTGGATAATGCATAGAGAGTACACCTATAAAACTTGAGCATAATTAGGGATAATTCCAAGATGGGAGTGGTTGCAAGTGCATTGGAGGATAGGATTATAATTCAAAATAATTTGGACAAACTGGAGAAATGGTCTGAAGTAAACAAGATGAAATCATTAAGGGACCAAATGCAATGTACTCCCAATTCAGATGAACAGTCAGTGGCAACACTACAAAATGGGAAAGACTGCCTAGGAAGAGAACTGCAGAAAGGGATCTCGAGGTCAAAGTGGACCACAAGATAATAGTGAGTCACGGTATAACATTGTTGCAA
The DNA here is from genome assembly GCF_007399415.2 of Gopherus evgoodei. Taxonomy (NCBI): domain Eukaryota; kingdom Metazoa; phylum Chordata; order Testudines; family Testudinidae; genus Gopherus; species Gopherus evgoodei. Next base: position 158,789 of record NW_022059767.1, on the reverse strand, counting down.
AAAAAGCAACATTGTTCTGGGATGTATTAGTCAGGGTTGTTTGTAAGCCAGATAACACATACGTAATTCTTCCACTGTACTCTGTGCTGATTAGGCGTCAACTGACTGCTTGTGTACAATTTCTGGGTGCCGCATTTCAGTAAAGAGGTGAAGAATTGGAAACATGCAGAGAAAGAGCAACAAAAATTATTAAGGTCTAGACAACATGATCTATGAGGGAAGATTGAAAAAATGGCTGTTTAGTCTGGTAAGAAAAGACTAAGCGGGGAGATGAACAGTTTTCAAGTACATAAAAGGTTGTTACTAGGAGGAGGGAGAAAAAATTTTTTTTTTAACCTCTGAGCATAGGACAGTGTTGGAGAAAAACTCAGTTCTCGGTTTTTGTTTGGGTACAGCAAAATCAAATACTTTATTCTAACTCCAGCAATTGCAATAGAGGGAGGGAGTGCCCTAGGACACTAGGTCACCCCAGTCCCAGACAGGTCTCTCAACACGTAAACAATTACAACTAGCATTTATACCTTTGTTACAGACAATAACAAGCAATAATACAGACAATAATGAGCAACAGCTGCATTTTGTTTAATACATAGGCTATCCTGCTATCTTATTTTTCTCACTTCTGGGCGCCAGTCTATGTATTTGATTATCAGTGCAAAGTCGTGATAACTTCTCACTTAGTTCTTTCCTACTCGCCTCACACTATCCTCCCTTCGACAAATCTCATGTCATTAGGATTACAGCTGGCCTAACTCTTGCTAACAGACTAACATGCATTAAGATCCCCTACAAATCCTTATCAATTCTTTCCCTACTCCCACACTCCCCCCTTTTGTACTTCTAGTACAACAGATATTTTCAAATCTCTATTTGCATTAAGCCATGGATTTCTGATTCTACATCAGATGTTTCAACCTTAGGGATTTTCATTGGATGTAATGACAATGCATAATTAGCATGGACACGAAAGGTATGACTATTATTATGTCCTTTACAACAACAATAACATAATCCCAACTAACTAACAACAATGCAAGCAATAGTATCCCCATAGCAATAATATGATGAGGTTGTTGTACAGTTTTGGTTACAAAGCATAATATATCATACTTAGTACACAAAATAGACACTCTATAAGCTGTATGAAAGGCATTCTTTTCAGCTTGATATATATTCTGAAGCATGTGAATTTGCCCGTGCAATTCAGAGATTCCTTGAACCTCTGGTAACAATGAAAGCAAATTTTGAAATCGATCAGGTACTAAACTGGTCCATTTAAACTAAGGGCTACTTGCAAAATTCTATCAGCAGGTCAATAAACAATATGATTGCCTGCAGTGGTGATGAAATTAAAATGTATATCTTGCAATGTGGTGGTTTTAACATACATACAGCTATCGTTTTAACATACATACAGCTATCATTAGCTTGAAAAGTAAGTGTCCTGTCAGGATAGTTCCTTGTCCTCTACCCTCCCAGCAAATGTTATCATAAACAGTGACAACTTCCTCTGGCTTCAGTTTATGGATACACTGAAGCTGCAGGAGTTCTAACAGCCAAATGTCCATTGACTCTCTATTCCTATACAAAATATCAGGTGTTATTCTAGGGGCACTGACTATAAATCAGTTAGGTATACCAGGTGGTCTAATTTCCCAGATGTCTCGGTGAATAATCCAGTCCCATATGCATCCTTCCCATGGACCCGTCAGGATTTGGTATGTGGGAGCCCACACCTCCCCAACCGGTCCAAATGCTTGGAAGGAGCACTGTGAATGTCCACACTTCCACTCAGAAAGTGTCCAGATATGTCTCCATGACCACAGATCAGATGGTACTCCTGATGTGTCTGTAAGGGCAGTGGGCCAAGTCTGGTGCTCAAGATCACTCCGAATGGCCATCAGCTGGTCATTCAGGAAATCCTGAATTTCTGAAAGTGCTAGGTCCCACTGCAATGCCTTCCCAGCCTCAGTGGTATTCAATACCATCTCTGTTAGTAACTTCTGGGTCATAGAACTAAGGGTGGAAATAACATGTAACTCACCAACTCCAGCCTGTACTTGGGTTAGCTGAGCTCCAGAAATAAGGCTAGTGGCCTTTTCTAGTTGGCCTGATTTCTCATATGTTCTTGGCTTTTAAAAATATTCCAAATGGCTGCTGCGCTATTGGCCCCATCCCATAGGGATCCGGTCAAGTCCCTCTTCTTCCAGAACAGGAAACAATGGGCTAAAATTGAGGCAAGGGTGGTTTAAGTTGAACATTAGGAAAAACTTCCTAATTGTCAGAGTGGTTAAGCACTGGAATCAATTGCCTAGGGAGGCTGTGGAATCTCCATCTTTGGAGATTTTTAAGAGCAGGTTGGACAAACACCTGTCAGAGATGGTCTCTATAATACTATAATACTTAGTCCTGCCTTGAGTGGAGGGGACTGGACTAGATGACCTCTCAAAGTCCCATCCAGTTCTGTGATTCTTCTTCTTCTTGAAAAATCCTAATGATTGTAATAGGTAAGAATCCAATTATATACTACAGATATTAATTTGTGTTTTCAACAAAGTAGTCTAGAACAACTGAGAGAGTGTAATTATTTTTATAGATTTGGCCAGATGTCCAGCTATTTTCAATTGGCCATAGTTTCATTGCAACCAGTCTGCCCAATTTCATGCTTGTGTGACACAGCTGTAACACTACTGAAGTCATAAGACCAGATTGCAGAGAAAGAATAAATTCCTCTATAGCCTAGTGGCTTGAATGCTCACCCCACATGCAGAAGACCAAGTATCCAGTAACCCTGCACTGCCTCTTTTATGATGTATCTACAGAGGTACAGCTTCAAGAGGAGAGACTGATGGAGCCCCACATCAGACAAACCCTTAGTCAGAGCTGAGCAGGGTATTTGTGAATACCTGTAGGACCCGATTCTAGGACTTAGGCATGAAAAGTGGTGGTTCAGTGCCCAAGTCCTTTTGTGTATCCAGCCTAATTTGTCTATTATAACACACAAATACCATCTCTCTTTCTCTCTCTCTCTAAATTTAATATAGTTAAAACACACATTTTACAGAATGGAATAGGACTCTCTTTACATTCAGCCTGTGGAACAGATAATCTCCACATACCATTTCAATTTATTTTTATAAGTGTTAATTTCATTTTTTTTCTCGTCTTCCAGGTCACAGATTTCCTGAATAACTGACAATGAAAAATCAAACCACAGTGACCGAATTTATCCTCCTGGCACTTTCCAGTGACCCACAGATGCAGATTTTCCTCTTTCTCTTTTTTTTAGTTATTTACCTAATCACTCTGAGTGCTAATATAGTGATCATGGTGGTGATAAGAGCTGATTCTAACCTTCACACACCTATGTATTTCTTTCTCTTCCATTTATCCTTTGTTGATATGTGCTATTCCTCAGTCACGGTGCCTAAAATGCTGATGAACTTCCTAGCAGAGCACAAAACTATTTCTGTCAATGGCTGCATAGCCCAGATGTTCCTTTTTTACCTCTCGGTTGGTGCTGAAATTTTCATTCTCTCAGCCATGGCTTATGACCGCTATGCTGCCATCTGTGATCCATTACATTACGTGCAGACAATGAGCAAAGGAATCTGCGTTCAGCTGGTAAGTGGTGCATGGACCATGGGCTTCTTCTATGCCCTTCTTAACACAGTTTTTGCCCTCAAGTTGCATTTCTGTGGGCCCAATCAAATCAGTCATTTCAGCTGTGAGCTCCCTCCTCTGTTACAACTGGCCTGCACTGACACCCTCACCAATCAAGTGGTGCTTCTTACTTCTTTTGTGATATTTGGGTCAAGTTCCTTCTTCCTTGTGCTGATCTCCTACATTTACATCATCTCCACCATCCTGAGGATACGCTCTGCAGAGGGCAGACGTAAAGCCTTCTCCACCTGCAGCTCCCACCTGATTGTAGTTGGTTTGTTGTACTTCACAGCTTTTTTCCAGTACACAAAACCCAGCACAGTCTCCTCTGTGGTTCTGGATGAAATGTTCTCCATCCAGTACAGCATCTTGACCCCCATGTTAAACCCCATCATCTACAGCCTGAAAAACAAAGAGATGAAAACAGCTCTAAGGAATATATTGGGGAAATTCAGGTTTCTCAGTTAGTGTTGATTCTCTCATTTTTTGAAAGTCAGAAAGCATAGATTTGTGGGTAACTAGTGTTTGAGACATTCTCAGCTCAGATAATTGAATGACACTTTGGGCGAAATCCTCCACAGATCCAGTGCAGATTCCTTGAAGTCAATTGTCCAGATCCTTAGATCGTGTAAATCAGCATATCTCCATTGGAACCAATGGGTGCTGGAGTTAGACCCACAAAGGGTCCTGAACAGGAGAAATTGAGAGATATCCCATGACACAGTAGCCAAGGCATGCGTCTGGGAGGGGACAGATCTCTATTTCGATCATTTCTCCTCATCAGACAGTTGAAGCTAGGGTCTCCCACATTTGAGATGAGTACCATAGCCACTGGGATAAAAGTTATGCTGGAGCTCCTCTTCCTAATTCTGTCTTGTTTCCACAAAATCAGATGGATATAACTGGCCATGAACAAATTCAGTCTGGAAATTAGAGAAAAGTTTCTCACCCTCAGAAGGGTGAGGTTCTGGAACAAACAATAGGAGCTGTAGGGATGCACAACTTAATTAGTTGTAAGAAAGTGTTGGATAAAATTATGACGGTGTGATGGTGTGGGGGGCAGGGCTCAGCAACTCTGGTGCTTACTTCTGGCTTATGTCTTATGTTCCTAAGGGACATGCTTCAGGGTTTCAGCCAGATACCACGGTTCATGAAGGAATCCTTCCTCCTCCCATCAATGTATTCTGGGAGGGAGGTTTTTTTTTTCTCCTTCCTCTGAAGCATCAGGGATGACCACGGTTGGAGACAGGATCTTGGATGGGATGGGCCAGGGCTCTGAGGTGTTACTAAGTTTTCTCTCTCTCAGATGTTTGCCTACACTGTTGTTGTTCACATAGCCAAGGACTAACTGTTTGAAAATTAGCTAAGGACACAAAAACTAACTGCATTTTTTAAGTACATTGGAAGCAGGAAGCCAGACAAAGAATCAGTGGGGAACTGGACGATCGAGTTGCTAAAGGAGCACTCAGGAAAGACATTGCTCTTGTGGAGAAGCTAAATGAATTCTTTGCATTAATCTTCACTTCAGAGGATGGGAGGGAGATCCTTTCAGCTTAGGTGATAAATTAGAGGAACTGTCCCATACCGAGCTGTCGATAGAGGAGGTTTTGGAAGAAATTGATAGATTAAACAGTAATTAGTCATGAGGACCAGATGGTATTCATCCAAGAGTCCTGAAGAAACTCAGATATGAAACTGCATAACTCCTTCTTTTCTTATTGTCATGAAATCTGTCATTTCATAAGCATTTTCTCCCAAAATTGCCTTCCACCTTCAGATTTGCAACCACTTCCTCCCTGTTGGTTAGAATCAAGTGAAAAATGGCCCTGCAGCCACACTTTTCACCCCCACTCTGACCCCCCCGCCCCACAGCTAAGCCCCTTACTCCCACTCTGGCCCAACCTGCCTAGCTAGGTTTTGCAGTCCTGAGGTCCCAAATGGGGCCATTGCAGAGTAATAGGTCACATCCATAGACTGTTAGTATATACGTGTGTGTGGGGGGGGTTGTTTTGTTTTGTGTTTTCAGAAAACCTAAGAAGCCATTGGCACTGAAAACACTCAGTTCAGCCTACATGAGCAATGAAGATTTACTCTGGTTGTTAGAGATTGTTGGGATTTTAAAGCATTGTAAGAGAGGTGCTCAAATCCTATTAATTCTCCCAGTGACTTTAAAACCCTAAACCAGACCAAGACTCTTGTTTCTATTTATTTGAAGGAAAGACCCCATGGGTCCAGAACCCAGGTCTGCAGAGGTATTAGTCACTTAACCACTCCAAAATGCTACACAGCAGTACAGTAGGTGCAATCAGCCTCCATGCAATGTCCCATGACTGTGGTGGAGACAGACCATGGGAAGTTCCACATCAAGGGTTTGATAAGCAGCAGCCCCATGGCTCCTAACTGGCTCCCTGCCCTATATGAACCCAAGCGGTGCTCTAGGCAATAGTATGGATCTTCTGTAGTTGCTCTGACTATTCTTGCTCTATGTTTTTGAACTCCTGGCTTGACTGTGCCTTGTTTTGGACTTTGCCTCCTGATTCAGACCCTGAAAAATGACTTGGGCTCTGATATTCAGTATTGACCCTGGCCTGGAACTGACTATGAACTCCTTGGCTACCTTTAGACTCAGGTTTGCCCCTTGTCCCTGACTGCCCTTTTTGAGTTCCTGAAATTGACAGTTTTCCAAATATCTCATGGAACTGGGGAGTGGTGTAGCTCATAGGGCTAGCTTGCCTTTAGTATATTCAGTGCCTTACCTTCCTTATATTTAGCTATTTTCATTATATTCAGCTGTAATGCAAGAAACTTACAGGCCTATATCTTGTAAGATATTAACTGAAGCATTAGTTAGCAGAAGTGAGGTTAAGTAGGCTGTAACCCTTGGCACAGAGCAACCATTACCTTTAGGTTTTGGGAACTAAGAAGAGTTTGCTCAATGGCAGGAGTTAGAATGGTCCAGTAAATCTTGCTATGAAGAGATAACTCAGTTGTTTGAGCATTAGCCTTCTGAAGTCTAGAGTTGTGAGTTCAATCATTGAGAGGGCCCCGTAGGGATCTAACCACAAAAATTAGTTCTCGGTCATGCTAGTGAAGGCAGGGGGCTGGACTTGGTTAACTTTTGAGGTCCCTTCCAGTTGTAGGAGATAGGTATATCTCCAGTTATTATTATTAACTGCAAATATGCTTAAGCAAGCGGTGATGGGTTTGATCATGAGTTGAAATGGTTGTTACATGTATTAATATACTAACCCATAGAAGAAAGACACCTCAATATTAGCAGGATGAAGAAATAAAAATAACACTGCTCTACAGCCAAAATGCTTCTGAAATAAATGTAGTCGAACTTTACTAATTCTGGATCACTGAGAATGAAAATGATGCTTAAAATTGTTGATTGGCTCTAGTTTTCAAGATATGCTATTGGGTCAGTATATACGACCCTTGACTTGGGAATGGCGGAGGATAAGTGAGTTATAAAGGGAAGGGATCTCAGTTTAAACCAGAAATGACTACAAGACATCTTTGACTGGATCTATGAATAAATCTATGACTGAGTTTGGACAGTACTTGCTTTTTAGACAAAACAATGAATGATGCAATCTGAAGCTGGTATTGCATCATACATGATATGAATTGCATCATGTTATTCCTAGAAGTCATGGGTGATGCAATCATAACGAAGCTTACATCACTCTGCTGAACAAATTGCCCTATGTTAGCTCTAGAAATCATACAGTATCGTGCTCTCTTATTTGTCAGTGTTTGATTTTGCAAAGGGACACATTTCTGTTTAGCCAAAGTGAGCAGAGATGCCTCGTACTTGTGTGAAGAGTGCAGATAACTTCTGCTATGTTTGTGGTGAAGTGACTTTTGCATCACAAAATCGCAGTATAACCACTATGGTTAAGAAAGCCTATCACCTTTCATTTGGCTGCAAAATTGGAGATCAGGACAAGAAGTGGGCCCCACACATATGCTGCAACACTTATGCAACAAATCTTCACCAGTGGTTGAACAGGAAAAGGAAATCTATGCCTTTTGCAGTGCCAATGATTTGGAGAGAGCCAACAGATCATATCAGCAATTGTTACTTCTGCATGGTGCCTCCAGTTGGGAAAGGTGTGTCAAAGAAGAAAAAGTGAACTGTGCATTATCCAAACATTCCATCAGCTATACGTCCAGTACCCCACGGAGAAGGACTGCCGGTTCCTGATGCACCAGAATCATTCTCGAGTCAGATAAGGAAGAGGAAGAGGTTGAAACTTCTCGTCCTGAATCATCAATGTCACAGGACCCACATTTTCTCCCATCCTCCTCCTCTGAACCACACCTCATAACACAAGGTGAACTGAATGACCTTGTCAGGGATTTGGAACTACCCAAGAGTAAGGCAAAGCTGTTGGGCTCCAGACTACAGTAGTGGAATCTCCTGGCAGGATATCAGGGCAAATGGAGCCCATCAATGCTTGCAGACTATTGCTGGACAGTGACAAGAGATGCTCCATTTAATGAATACAAGAGACAAGCCAAGAAGCGCCGAGTAGACACTGAATAGGACTAAACTATGTACAGAATAGTTTTTTGCCTTTTGTTTCATAATAAATTTTATTTATATAACCCTTTTGCTGATTTTTAAAGTGTTATATGAACTATTTGTAAAGATAGAAGAGTTCCTATAGTGTGACTGTTGCAACTGTGCACATCGGGGTTCCCAACCATACAGTAATTTTAATAATACAGGTTTTGGAATAAAAACCTATCAATCCTCAAAGAGAGAACTTGGAATTCTCAAGTGACCAATATAATTAATATATAACCTGGAAAGGTTGTGTAGAGTGATTTGGGTGTATTCTATAGGTCCCAGTCAGTGTTTGTGTGATGAAGTGGAAATTTTCTGTAATAATGTAATGAATGATATGCAAGACAGTGATTTATGTGACTAGGGATTGCTAGCCAGTGCATGCAAATGTTTAAATTGTCTAGGGGCTGAGCAGGAGACATAGTGTATGTGTGTGTGTGTGACGTCACTGTTTGGTGGGGTAGGAATGGGTCATTAAGGACCATCTGGAACTGACCGAATTCAATGGAGGATCCAGGAAGACAATGGGAGCCTCAGGGATTGAACAACTGACACCTGCCCACTGACAACTCTGGCAGACAGAATATGTGAACTCAGCATGGGCCTGTAGGAGGAGGAGGAGGGGTCAAGAGGTGTCAGGTGGATGGTTTAAGGGCAGCTCAGCAGCCCTCACCTAGGACTAACAGAAGGAGAAACACAAAAATGGATTACGCAGCAGCTTGGCTGGGTGGCAAGCTGGCTGGACCAGGATGGACTGCAGGCTGTGTTTCTCTATACCAACACAAGGACTCACTGTGCAGAGCTCAAGGCATGAAAGGCCACAAGAACTTAAAGAAAAATGGGACCCTGTGGGGGTCTGGCATACTGAAGGGGTTTCTCCAAGGGACTGTTTAAAAGTTGGGACATAGCATAGATCCTACGAGCCATAAAAGGTGAACAATAAATTAGGTAGCAGCCTACTTTAACTTACACCATTTTATACCCTCCTGGTAGGCCAGCCTACCAATCCACTCATCCTCTTGATATCTAACCACCTACCTATATATACACAGGCTGAGATTTTTCAAGGAGCCCAAAGGAGTTAGTTGTCAGTCAATGGGATTTTGAAGCCTAACTCCCTTAATCTCCATTGAAAATGTAAGATCACATCCAACTTGTCTCCCTTAGACTCAGACTTTAAATAATCTCCTTAAGTTCTTTGCTTTGCTCCTTGTAAAGTTTTCTCAAATATAATCATGCCTTCCTCCCTCTGAGCCAGTGGTCTTCCAATTAATTTCATTTCTGTACTGCTTCTTCCAATACTTCAGTCTCCCCAGTTCTTGGTTTTGAAAGTATTCCTCTCTCCAGGCCAGAAGGAAGATTACCATATCACCAGATTTCCAAAGATAGATGCCTACTGGGATTTTCAAAAGCATCCAGGTACATAACTCCCTTTGAAGTCAATGGGAGCTAGGTACTCCTAGGTACTTAGCTGTGTCTTCAGTCACTTAAAGACCTTTAAAAATATGGCCTTCAGACCTTTGGAAGACAATGAATCACTGTTTGAGATCAGCTGTGCTTAGCAATAGATGTTGGTTTCTTCCTTGACTGACAAGTCTGCATGAGCAAGATTCCTATCCAATATACTTTTTTAATACTCAGATATTTAGGTTTGATCTCACCTTTTACTCAGGCCTTACTCCCTGTAAAACTCCCTCTGACTGAGTGAAAATTGCATTTCAATGCATGTTGGGTGCTTTAACTCCCTTAGGCTCCTTTGAAAATCCCAGCCTCCATTGCTTTACACAGATAAATCATAATTTCACTCAAGCAGACCTTAAGGTGAACAACAAAACAAGGAAGAACAAAGTCAAGTTTCCTGAGAGAGCACCATGGGCGTTTCTCCTTTATAACAAACTACAGCACTTTTCCTAATGAAATGGAAACTGCAGGTGGCATTTCTAGAAGTGCCTAAATGATTTAGAGCACAAGTCAATGGGACTTGGTTGACCAAGTTACCTGAAAGAGGAGGTGGTGTCCCTTCTTCCAACCATTAGCCCAGTGTTCCTTACTGGTGTTCTGGAAGACCTGGGTTCAATTCTGCATTCTACTTCCTGTAGAGCAGGGACTGAAACTTTGACTTCCCAGCTGAAGGCCCTAAGCACCAGTATATAGGTACACAGGGGTGGAGTTTTCTCAAGCTTTCCCATTGAAGCTATTCCACTTATATAAAATACTTGGCTAGTCATGAGGCAAAAATTTCACTGTAGCTCAGTGTTAGGGGACTCCTTCGGTAGGTTCAACTCATTGGTCCATTGAGTGTATAAATAACTTTTATTTATACACTGTAGAACAACTTCAATACCCCAGAACACCTTATAGCCCAGATATTAAGGCACTTTACTCAGAGAGGAGAGTTCTCACTTCAAATCTTTGCTCCCACCCCCACATCGAGATGGGAAGAAAACCATGTGATAATCCAAGTCTCATTGCTCTTATTTTCAGGCACTACAGAGCACTGCTTGAGTGTTGATCCAGCCCAGTGTTAGTGGTAGCTTGTTACAGAGAGTGAACTTCAGGGATCTTGTCCCAAGAGGAACAAAGCAGAATTTAAACCATTCTCAAGAAATCAGCTTTTAATCTTGGAGGCAGTTCAGGAAAAGCTTTTTATTCCACTCTTACAGATAACCCTAGACACCTTGAGTGGTTTCATTGCTCTGGGTAAAGGGTCCAAGGATCATATCCATAGATCTATTGGATGTCTTGAGATGCTGTATTAAAGATGCAGATAGACTAGGTAGTCTACCTACTTATTGATTTGGCTAAGAATACAGAGAAAATCACAGGTAAGAATGATCTCACCATATTTATGATCCACATTTAAAAGGCAGGTGAGTTGATTCATAGTCCTATTTATTTTAATTTTCAATTTCAAAGGACCAGATTCTGCTCCACTTATCTAGGGGTGGGTCTCTCTGCAGAGTCCCATTGACTTCTGCCAGGATTCAACACTCTGCTCACACTGTTAGTTACAGCACAGGAGCCGTGGCTGGCAACCTAGATACAATATGAATCACACATCTCGCTCTCTCTATCTCTCCCTCCAGCACTGAGACTTTAGTTCAGTTGGTGCGTGTTAGCAGTAGTGTTTGTGTTTGAGGGTGGTGAGGTTGAGGGCAGGAAATTCTCTGGAGATGGCACTTAGCTTTTGTCATAAACAGATAGCTAAGGGTTAATGTCTCTTTCACCTGTAAAGGGGTAACACCAGTAACCTGAAACACTGACCAGAGGACCAATCAGGAAACAAGACTTTTTCAAATCTGGGTGGAGGGAAGTTTTGGGTGTGAGTTCTTTGTCTTGTGTCTGTGCCCTCTCGGCTATGAGAGTGATTTTTCTATCTCCTGGCTTTCTAATCTTCTGTTTCCAAGTTGTAAGTACAAAGATAGTAAGACAATAGGTTTATATTGGTTTTTTTTGTATTTACATGTGTGTAGTTGCTGGAGTGTTTTAAATTGTATTCTTTTTGGATAAGGCTGGTTCATTTTTTTCTTTTAAGCAAATGACCCTGTTTTTGTCACCTTAATACAGAGAGACCATTTTTATGTCCTTTTTTTCCTCTTTATATAAAGCTTTCTTTTTAAGACCTGTTGGAGTTTTTCTTTAGTGGGGACTTCAGGGAATTGAGTCTGCAGCTCACCAGGGAATTGGTGGGAGGAACAAGTCAGGGGAAAAATCTCTGTGTGTTAGATTTACTAAGTCTGACTTTGCATACCCTCTGGGTGAGGGGGGAAGAGAGATTAGCTCTCTCGGTGCTTGTGTTTCCAGGACTGGAAACAGGGAGGGTGGAGTCCCTCTGTTTAGATTCACGGAGCTTGCTTCTGTATATCTCTCCAGCAACCCAGGGAGGGAACACCTGGAGGGGAGGAGGGGGAAGGGAAATGGTTTATTCCCCTTTGTTGTGAGACTCAAAATATCTGAGTCTTGGGGTCCCCCAGGGAAGGTTTTGGGGAGACCACAGTGAGCTAGGTACTGTATAAATCCCTGGCTGGTGGCAGCTTTACCAGGTCCAAGCTGGTAACTAAGCTTGGTGGTTTTCATGCTAACACCCATATTTTGGACGCTAAGGTCCAGACCTGGGAAAAAATGTTATGACATGGTGGCACAGCGGTGTGGATAGATAGAAGAATCCAGTAGTCAGTAGAAATATTATTTTCTTTTTCTCTGCTAGGGCTTTTAAGCAGAGAGAAACAGTTTGGTTTTAAAAGGAACCAGAGAGAATTTTTTTTTTGATCTCTCTTGCAGTTTTTGGCTTGCATATTAAGCAAGGAACCATTAAGAAACTATTAAGGGTCTTTTGTGAGACAATAGCACTCCCATTAAGAGTCAAGTATCCAGCACAATACACATGCAAATAAAGTGGTTTTTCTGGTTTACTTTACATTTAAAAGATTAGCTAGAGGAAGAAAGGGAAAAGGGCACTGTTGCTAGGCAGACCCCAGGAGACAACAGAGCCAGCAGTTCAGACAAAGAACACCGGAGGGCACCCCAACACAAGAAAACAGGAACCATGCGTTCCAAGACAAAAATGGAGGCCGAGGCACAAATCAAAGACGCTGAGCACAAGCGAGATATGGAAAAAAAATTCAGAAACTAGAAATAAAACAAAAAGAGATGGAGCTAAGGGAAAGAAAAAAAAAGGCTACCCACAGGAGAGAGTTGGAACTCCTGAGGGAAACCCACCGGCAGGCCCTGGAATTAGAAAAGGCTAAGCAACATGCTCCAGCCAATCCTAACAACCCTTCGCCAATTATGGTTCCACATCCCAAGAAATTTCCCACCTACAAGGCAGGTGATGACACCGAGGCCTTCTTGGAAAATTTTGAAAGAGCCTGTCTTGGGTACAGCATCTCTGAAGACCAGTACATGGTAGAATTGAGGCCACAGCTCAGTGGACCTTTAGCAAAGGTGGCAGCTGAAATGCCTAAGGAGAAAATGAACGACTATAAAATTTTTCAAACCAAGGCCAGATACAGAATGGGGATAACCCCAGATCATGCCCGTCGGCGTTTCAGAACCCAAAATTGAAATCCAGATGTGTCATTTCCCAAACACGCCTACTACGTTGGAAAAAATTATGAGGCCTGATTATCAGGAAACAATGTTAAATCCATAGACGAACTGCACCTCCTCATACAAATGGAGCAGTTCTTGGATGATGTTCCTGAGGAAATAACACGGTACATACAAGATGGAAAACCCAAAAATCTCACCGAGGGGGGGAGATTGGAGCCAGATGGATGGAAGTGGCAAAAAGCAAAAAAGTTACTGTCAAGGGGAACGAATACCCCAGAGGGCACACCGACAATAAACCCTACAATCGAGGGCAACCAAAGACCCCACCTACAACCCAAGGAAAGCCACAGATACCCTATTCTTCCACCTCACCAATATCCAGTAACCTACCTCGACCCACTGACCAGCCAGCTGGAAGATGCTTTAAGTGTAATGAACTGGGACATCTCAAGGCCAACTGCCCAAAGAACGCCAACCGAGTGCAGTTCATTACACCACCATCACACCAAAGATCCCCAGGCCCAGATGCCTCTCAAATACCCTTGGAGTGAAGGGAAAATTTGAGAGTGGGCGGAAAGAAGGTTACTGCGTGGAGAGACACGGGGGCACAAGTGTCAGCTATCCACCAATCCTTCGTCGACCCCAAATTCATCAACCCAAAGGCCCAAGTGACAATTTACCCCTTCATGTCACAAGCTGTAGACTTGCCTACAGCTGACGAGCCTGTCCAGTACAAAGGCTGGTCAGAAATGTGGACTTTTGCAATCTATGACAATTATTCCATCCTCATGCTACTGGGGGAAGACTTGGCCAACAGGTGAAGCGGGCCAAGAGGGTAGGAATGGTTACATATAGCCAAACCAGGCAAGCTTCCAGACCCATTCGTGTTCCTGAGCTGTCCACAGGCACCCCGTCTGTGTTACCAGAGACACAGACAGAGGTAGTGGACCTGAATTCCATGCCAACCACTGAAACTGCCACAGCACCTCCAGTCCCAGGACCGGAACTGGAACAGCAACCAGCACCAGCAATTGCAACCCCATCTTCAAACTCAACACCAGAGGGCACCAGCGAGCCAGAACTGGCAGAAGCAACAGACAGCCATACCCAAAAGGCTCAGCCAGAGCCTGAAATACCCTCTGGTGCACCAGCGGAGAGCGGTACACCAGCAACGGAAACAACCCCATCACCTACATCGCTTCCAGAGGGACCAAGCCCAAGTCCACGGTCTGAGGAAGAACTGGTGACCCCAGCCTCAAGGCAACAGTTCCAGACTGAGCAGGAAGCAGATGACAGCCTTCATCAAGCTTGGGCGGCGGCACGGAGCACCCCACCACCTCTCAGCTCTTCTAATCGATCCCGGTTTGTTATAGACCAAGGACTTTTATACAAGGAGATTCTTTCTGGTGGACACCGGGAAGAATGGCAGCCGCAAAAACAGTTGGTGGTTCCAACTAAGTACGGGGGGAAGCTCTTAAGCTTAGCCCATGATCATCCCAGTGGCCATGCTGGGGGGAACAGGACCAAGGACCGGTTGGGGAAGTCCTTCCACTGGGAGGGGATGGGCAAGGACGTTGCCAAGTATGTCCGGTCTTGTGAGGTATGCCAAAGAGTGGGAAAGCCCCAAGACCAGGTCAAGGCCCCTCTCCAGCCACTTCCCATAATTGAGGTCCCATTTCAGCGAGTAGCTGTGGATATTCTGGGTCCTTTCCCAAAAAAGACGCCCAGAGGAAAGCAGTACATACTGACTTTCGTGGACTTTGCTACCCGATGGCAGGAAGCAGTAGCTCTAGGAAACACCAGGGCTAACGCTGTGTGTCAGGCCCTAACAGACATTTTTGCCAGGGTAGGTTGGCCCTCCAACATCCTTACAGATTCAGGATCTAATTTCCTGGCAGGGACCATGCATACACTGTGGGAAACCCATGGGGTGAACCACTTGGTTGCCACCCCGTACCACCATCAAACCAATGGCCTGGTGGAAAGGTTTAATGGAACTTTGGGGGCCATGATACGTAAATTTGTCAACGAACACTCCAATAATTGGGACCTAGTGTTGCAGCTGTTGCTGTTTGCCTACAGGGCTGTACCACATCCCAGTTTAGGGTTTTCACCATTTGAACTTGTGTATGGCCACGAGGTTAAGGGGCCATTACAGTTGGTGAAGCAGCAATGGGAGGGGTTTACGCCTTCTCCAGGAACTAACATTCTGGACTTTGTAAGCAACCTACAAAGTACCCTCTGACACTCCTTAGCCCTTGCTAAAGAAAACCTAAAGGATGCTCAGGAAGAGCAAAAGGCATGGTATGGCAAACATACCAGAGAGCGTTCCTTCAAGGTAGGAGACCAGGTTATGGTCTTGAAGGCGCAACAGGCCCATAAGATGGAAGCATCATGGGAAGGGCCATTCACGGTCCAAGAGCGCCTGGGAACTGTGAATTACCTCATAGCATTTCCCAATTCCTCACTAAAGCCCAGAGTGTACCATGTTAATTCTCTCAAGCCTTTCTATTCCAGAGACTTACAGGTTTGTCAGTTTACAGTCCAGGGAGATGATGCTGACTAGCCTGAAGGTGTCTACTACGATGGAGAAAAAGACGGTGGTGTGGAAGAGGTGAACCTCTCAACCACCCTGGAACGTCTGCAGCGGCAACAAATCAAGGAACTGTGCACCAGCTTCGCCCCATTGTTCTCAGCCATCCCAGGAGGGACTGAACGGGCATACCACTCCATTGACACAGGTATTGCTCACCCAATTGGAACCCCACCCTACCAGGTGTCTCCTCATGCCCAAGCTGCTATAGAATGGGAGATCCAGAACATGCTACAGACAGGTATAATCCGCTCATCTACCAGTGCATGGGCATCTCCAGTGGTTCTGGTACCCAAACCAGATGGGGAAATACGCTTTTGCGTGGACTACCGTAAGCTAAATGCGGTAACTCGTCCAGACAACTATCCAATGCCACGCACAGATGAGCTATTGGAGAAGTTGGGATGTGCCCAGTTCATCTCTACAATAGACTTAACCAAGGGGTACTGGCAAGTACCGCTAGATGAACCTGCCAAGGAGAGGTCAGCATTCGTCACCCATGCGGGGGTGTATGAATTCAATGTCCTTCCTTTCGGCCTTCGAAATGCACCCGCCACCTTCCAGAGGCTGGTAGATGGTCTACTAGCTGGAATGGGAGAATTTGCAGTTGCCTACCTCAATGATGTGGCCATTTTTTCAGACTCCTGGCCTGAACACCTACTACACCTGAAAAAGGTCTTAGTGCAGCCTGCCTGATGCGCTCAAACTGTTAAGGCCAAAAAGTGTCAAATAGGCCAAAACAGAGTGACTTACCTGGGGCACCAGGTGGGTCGAGGAACCATAAACCCCCTACAGGCCAAGGTGGATGCTATCCAAAAGTGGCCTGTCCCACGGTCCAAGAAGCAGGTCCAATCCTTCTTAGGCTTGGCCGGATACTACAGGCGATTTGTACCACACTACAGCCAAATCACTGCCCCATTGACCGACCTGACCAAAAAGACCCAGCCAAATGCCATTAAGTGGACTGATGAGTGTCAAAAGGCCTTTACCCAGCTTAAGGCAATGCTCATGTCGGACCCTGTGCTCAGGGCCCCGGACTTTGACAAGCCATTCCTAGTAACCACAGATGCATCTGAGCGTGGTATAGGAGCAGTGCTCATGCAGGAAGCAACAGATCACAACTTCCATCCTGTCGTGTTTCTCAGCAAGAAACTGTCTGAGAGGGAAAGTCACTGGTCAGTCAGTGAAAAGGAATGCTATACCATTGTGTACGCCCTGGAAAAGCTACGCCCATATGTTTGGGGACGGCGGTTCCAACTACAAACTGACCATGCTGCACTAAAGTGGCTTCATACTGCCAAGGGGAACAACAAAAAACTTCTTCGTTGGAGTTTAGCTCTCCAAAATTTTGATTTTGAAATTCAACACATCACAGGAGCTTCTAACAAAGTTGCTGATGCTCTCTCCCGTGAGAGTTTCCCAGAATTCAGTAGTTAAAAAGTGTTCTTAAAATGTAGAAGTCTGTTAGTTGTATACTTAGTAGTATTTGTAAAGGTGCATGTGTTGTAGTAATCTGTTTATTTTAAAGTTCTAGGAGGAAATCGCCGCCAGTGAGCTTCCCCACTGTCTGCAATTTGGGGGGCGTGTCATAAACAGATAGCTAAGGGTTAATGTCTCTTTCACCTGAAGCACCTGACCAGAGGACCAATCAGGAAACCGGATTTTTTCAACTTTGGGTGGAGGGAATTTTGTGTCTAAGGTCTTTGTTTTCTGTCTGCCTGCTTTCTCTGAGCTTTGGAGAAGTAGTTCTGTTTTCTAATCTTCTGTTTCTAAGTGTAAGGACAAAGAGATCAGATAGTAAGTTATATGGTTTCTTTTCTTTGGTATTTGCATGAATATAAGTGCTGGAGTGCTTTGATTTGTATTCTTTTTGAATAAGGCTGTTTATTCAATATTCTTTTAAGCAATTGACCCTGTATTTTGTCACCTT
Organism: Gopherus evgoodei; assembly: GCF_007399415.2. Classification (NCBI taxonomy): domain Eukaryota; kingdom Metazoa; phylum Chordata; order Testudines; family Testudinidae; genus Gopherus; species Gopherus evgoodei. The sequence continues at coordinate 140,972 of NW_022059767.1, read as the reverse complement.
AATACAGAGAGACCATTTGTATGTATTTTTTCTTGCTTTTTTATATAAAGCTTTCTTTTCAGACCTGTTGGAGTTTTCTTTTCTGGGAAATTTCAGGGAAATTGAGTCTGTACTCACCAGGGAATTGGTGGGAGGAAGAAATCAGGGGGAGATCTGTGTGTGTTGGATTTGCTAGCCTGATTTTGCATTCCCTCTGGGTGAAGAGGAAAGTGCTTTTGTTTCCAGGACTGGGAACGGAGAGGGGGAGTCACTCTGTTTGGATTCATAGAGCTTGTGTCTGTGTATCTCTCCAGGAGCACCTGGAGGGGGGAAGGGAAAAAGGATTATTTCCCTTTGTTGTGAGACTCAAGGGATTTGGGTCTTGGGGTCCCCAGGGAAGGTTTTTCAGGGGGACCAGAGTGCCCCAAAACACTCTAATTTTTTGGGTGGTGGCAGCAAGTACCAGGTCCAAGCTGGTAACTAAGCTTGGAGGTTTTCATGCTAACCCCCATATTTTGGACGCTAAGGTCCAAATCTGGGACTAAGGTTATGATACTATGATGAGTGGCTGATACTGCAGTCTGCCCCAGGGTGTGGGGGGCTAGACAATGACTGGGCAGTAGCCAATACTGAGGGATAGTGGGGTGGGTTTCCCCTGGGAGGGGGGAGACCCGGTTAAAGGGGCACTGAGGTCCAGAGAGGGGCCTGGGGCCAGCAGAGAACAGGTGGATCACTGGCCTGCAGAGGGTGCTCCGTAGCTGGAATCGAGCTAATTCCCTGAAGCAACCAGCAGGAGGCACCGTGGGGGTGAGTCCACCCATTTACAGTGCTGTAATTGTCTCACTAGATCAGAGGTGGCAGTGATAGGCGGTCAGTCATGGATAACCTGTCTCCTTCCTGATGTTCTGTTCATAATTCAGGGGTTCTGAATCCCTGCACATATCTGCAGTTCTCTGGGGTGAAGGGAGGGTTCAGGACAATTCCCTTCCCCTCTCCAATAATCTGTGCCCATGGGAGAGAAGGGTCAATTCCCCAAGGGCCCTCCTCCACTGGGAGGAGTCAATGGCTCTTCTCAGGGCCATCTCCTTGGTCTCACAGGAGTTAGAGGTTCTTGATCTGCAAGGCAGCCTGGTGCCCTGTGGTTGGTGCTTAACAGAACATGAGGGGCCTGGGTTGAAGCCTCACTGGTGGCCATGATCCAGATTAACATGGCTACCCCTCTGATAGTGGCCAGGCCTTGTGTGTGTTACAGGGATCCATCACTACATGGCACAAAGGGAATCCCTTGGGTGGGTGAGTCAATGCAGGATTGTCTCAAGAGATCTGACTTTTATCTCCCTGACTGATCCTTGAGTGTCTGAGAGGGGAGCCACTGGATCAGTGAGCTGGGAAGCACTCACTCAGCTATTGTCTGATCAGGTTCCAGATGGATTCCTGGTTCCCTTTGGGAGCACAGAGTGGGTGTGAGGGTTTCCCAGCACCATCGTGAGTCAGGAAGCAGAACAGCCTTGCCTTGGGCATTGGGTCAGAGACATGGTGAGCTCCTGCCCTGGGCTTCATCACTGCACCCTATGAAAGGCTGGGGGCAACATCAGTGGGGTGGGGAGTGGTACCTGAGTCCTTCCCTGGGGCCACTAGGGTTATACCATCCCACCCCCAGGATTTGGAGCTTGGCTCTGTGCAATCTTTCAAAGGTTTGTGTCTTGTTGCTTTTTAGGTCTTTGGAGAGAGAGTCTCTGAGGAGCAGAGAAGATCCTTCCTGCAGGTGGTGCTGCTGGCCATCTACGGCCCTCTGCTGTACCTCAGCCCAGGTGGGCTGGTCCTAGCCTTATCCATCCTGGGGGAAGCTGCCCAACTGATGGGGACAAGGTGAAGAGGCTGGATTAGGCTCAGGTGATTGGAGGTGGAACCCAGGGCCTGTGACCTCTAGGCCCTGGAAAGTCATTCCCATCCCATTCCATCGCCATTTGATGTGTGGGAAGCAGCAAGGTGAATGAGTCAGAGCAGGTGGCGGGTCTAGAAGTGAATTCAATTTCATGAGCAGGTTGGACTAAGGGTCTGAATTGCAGAGATGCCACGGTCACCAAAACTCTAGTTCCAGTCAGTGCAGTTTGCACACCCTCAGCACCTCTGCAAACCAGGCCTTCAGTGAAGAGCCAGGACCTCAGCCAACTAAGAAAAAGAAAGGAGAACACCCATATCCATGTACATCACCATCACACTCCTCAGGGCCAGGAGCAGGAGTGGCCCCTGGCCCAGCTCCCTTGGCTTGATGGAGCTGCTAAGATTGGGGTGGGATGAGAAGAGATAAGAATGAGCTGGGGACATAGTAAATAGCAGTGAGGGCCCCTTCCCTCCAGCAGAGAGTCCATGGACCCTCTCGGGGGGAGCCCTTCCTTTCCTCCACACTGTGTGCTTTGGTGCCTGGACGCTGCAGGGAACTGTTTAAGGGGAAGGACTGAAGAGTCAGCTGTCATCCTGCCATGAGGTCTAGCACTCCTTTGGTCTTAGGGGAAGCCTGTGATTAACTTTCCCTAGTCATGTTAACTGAAGGGTGAATTCAGAGGCATCAGTTACAACGAGGTCTGTGAATCATCCACTCAATAGTACCTCTGTTTAATACTTATAAGGCAGGAAACTTTTTTGGGGGTGCTATAACCAGGAGTGCAAGTAGGGTGGTACTCACCAGTACGCAGTACTGGCAAGAGAATTTTAGCGGGTATGGGATACGGGAAAGACTTGGGGCTAGCCCCTGACTCTGGGGGGCTGGGAGGGACTACACTCTGCTCCTTAAAGGAGCAGAATGCGGCTAGGCAGCACATTCATTATTTAAACGGCTTTAGCAGCACAATACATATGCTAACAAACAAAGGCTTTGTTTAAGTTTGTTATCATATGTTTTGTGCTATTACATTGGTCAGGAGTCCTCAGCTGGGAAGGGTGAGGGGTATGGAAAGTGTTTAAATAGTGTTTTTTATTCTGTTTCTCCCCCTGGGTCTGAATTATCCATGCCATACATACTGCATTACATCAAGTCCAAATCATCTGAGGAATGTCTCTGCTTGCACTGACCAGAGGATGTTTGGATTTTGTTGTCAGCCCAGTTCTGCCACCTGATGGGAATCAGGTGTTGTCCCCAAAATACTTAGAATTCTTCTTAGCAGCCAAACTAGTCTAACATGCATTTTGTGAACTGGAGCAGCAAAACAAAGGCCTCAATTTCCAGCTTTGTTGGTGAGAGAACTATAAGTGAAGATTATAATGCTGGATACTGATGGCCTTAAGCCAGCTGGCTCAGGAATCTGCCAAGAAACTTTCTGAAAATACGTTCCTCATCTTAGCAACAGAGCTAAGACTTATCACACATCTGCCCACCTTTATTCAAATGAAGCTCCTTCTGATCTGACAGCTCAGGCATTGTCAGTTTCATCCAGAACAATTTACAAATCTGGAACCTAATCCTATAATGCCTTAATCATTTTATCAATCCCATTGAAGACAGTCGAACTATTTGCATGATTGTGGACCACTTTTGTGGACTGGTAAGTGTTTCAAGAGTCTGTTCTGTTCCTATAAAGGAAGTTGAATCCCCCATTGAAATGCAATTTTTGAGTACAATATTATAAAGCAGTTTAGGATAGAGTTCTACTTAAAATGTGTCTTTTATTAAGTCCCTGAAATTGCTCCTCACCCTACTCCCATATTCCATATAAACAGACTGAATACTACATATGTGGGGGGAATGTGAGTAGTTAAGCATGTTGATGTTTGTATATACAAAGGGGGGTTTCAAAGGGGATGGGAAAAGTGTCAGGGCCCTGGGCTGGGGGGGGAGGAGTCACATGAGGAGGTCACATGCCCCCCCTTTGTCCCTCCCATGAGTGCAGTACTGGCAAGAAATGATTTCTACTTGCACCACTGGCTATAACTCAGGAAACACCAGGGAAGGCGATTCCATTTAGGCTATCTATGCGGTCGCCTAGGGCACCAGGATTTGGGAGGGTGGCATTTTGCCACTCTTGGTGGCAATTCGGCAGCAGGGGGTCCGTCCTTCCACACTCCGGGTCTTCGGCGGCAATTCTGCGGTGGGTCCTTCACTCGCTCCGGGACCCGCCGCTGAAGTGCCCCAAAGACCGGGAGCACGGAAGGAACCCCCCCGCCGCAGATTTGCCACTGACCAGGAGCATAGAAGGACCGCCGGCTAGGGTGCCAAAAACCCTGGCGCCGATCCTGGGATACACCTTGGTCAAATTACTCCAGATTTGGATCACTAACACTACCCTGCGACCCTGTGAGTCACACCAAACTTCAAAGCTATCTGAGTGACTGTTTGGATTTTAAAGCACTTAAAAAGTTTAAGGTTCAAAGCATATAAAATGGTTGGAATAAAAACCCTCTGGCTGCTTTTCTGTATTGGTGCGTGCACACTGTAAAAAGTGAACATTTTCTTTATCTTCAGGGGACCCAAACTGAATTTGAGTGAATAAAGTTGACAAACTGAGACCTTTTTGACCCTCATCACATAAATAGTTTGAGCTCTAGCATTGCACAAAAAAACTCACCTAGAAAAACCCTTTTTATCTCTGCAACCCCTAGCTCAAATGACTTTTTGAAAAAAAAATCTATTTTTTCATGGTTTCTCTCTCTCCATAACCCCTTGATCAAATGACCGATAATTCAATTTACTAACTTTACCCTGCACCCTCCAGAAGCACACCAATTTTCAAAGGAATCTGACTAAGCATATCAATATTAGAGGCCTTAGAAAAATGACTTTTAAATGGTAGTCACAACACAACTGTAGCTATACTAGCACTGCTGCGTCACTATAATATATAATGGCTGAGTACCCATCTTTCAGATGTCTGTCTATAAACCATGATCTTGGAATATTCCATGAGCATTAAAACGGGATTGTGCTGTTAAATAGAGGAAAAAGCATCAAACTAGGCCCAAAGTATAGACATTCATCTCATGTAAACTGGCACAGCTCCACAGCACTATGCCAATTTACACCAGCTGACATCAATCTCCCTGACATACCTACAACCAAAGTGAATTAAACATTTTTAAATGTCATGCAGCTTTGCACCTGCAGCCTAATGAGCCTTTTATTATAGTGTTGAATGCAGTAAGAAAAAAAATGTAATTGCTAAGAAAGAAAAAAGAAAGACAGTTGGGTGATTCATCCCAATAGGAGTGAAAGCTCAGATACAGAAATTCTTAGCAACAGTGAATTCTGCCAAAGTTCTGTCCCTAGTGGGAATGAATCGCACCTTAATATTAAAAGTTGCACACTTGCAATTAAACCCATGGAACAAAGAACTAAGAAAGTGCAGATGGGTTCATAATTTTTTCTTGTCTTTGGTTTAAAAGCTCACAGGCAAAGAATATGAATTTGAAACTGTGTAACAGGCTAGATCCCCAGCTGGTGTAAATCAGCTATTGCTCCATTGAAATCAAAGGGCCAGATCTCCAGTTGGCAAAAATAGCCCTAACTACACCAGTGGTTCTTAGTTTGTAGTGTTTGCTTTGGGTACCTCTTAATGACCTAATTTAATCAACCCAGTAAACCTGAGCTGTGGGTTCCCCTGGTGGCTGTACTCCAAGAGCTGCTGATGCAATGCAGGAGAAAAGGGAATGGGGAAAATCTCCGCTCACCCAGAGGTAATTATGTGGAGTTAATGAAGGAACAGGCTATTTTAGGCCAGCTGAGCTTCTGGTGCCACTAGGCTCTCAGCAATTGTAGGTCACATGTCTGTACTATAAATATATATATTATTCTGCAACCCCTTTGGAACAGCCTTTGAACCTCAGCTCGCCCTTATTTTTAGCCAATGGGTCTTTTCGGGGATGCTGCCATTGTGTGAGATCCAGGGAGGGTGCTGATTACCTGAGGTTAGGTTCATCTAGGGCAGGTTGTCAGGGTGGTTTGCTCCAGAGGTGAGATCAGAGCTGGGCTCACAGCCCTGGAGACCAGATTCAGCTATTTAGCCCCAGAACATCCTACATTGTGACCATATCTGGTGCCTGCACAAACCAGGATCAGCTACAGAGCTGAGTGGGGCTTTCAGTCTCTGATCCCATTTAGTCCATCACCTCTTAGCCAAACCTGTCCAAGGAGGGAAGCAGGCAGCATGCATCTGTGGAGTCTGCTGTCTGCCAGGAACTGCAAAGAGACTGGCAACTCAGGAAACAGCTTCTGGATAATATGGTGATAGGGGCATGATAGACATAGGATTATTTGAACATTATCTCTCTAACAGAGGAGGATCAAATGCATCACAAGTTGAGGAAAAGTCCACAACAACCAGCACAGTAAGATTCCTATTTCAATTAAATATGTTAGGGCATTGATATACAGGGCACATGTGAGAACATAAATGTGCATGACAATTGGCACTCATGAAGAGTTTTACTATTTATTTAATCAAATACCTAGAACCAGTCAGAGATTTTTATTTGTTTATTTTTCAGCAGCAAAAATGGACTGTTCATAAAAATTGTGAGAACTCAAACCTTTGTTTCATTGTGGCAACTGAGAAGAAAACAATTTTAACTATAAGTTGTTGAAAACTGAAAAAAATTAGCCTCTGCTGTCCTTGGAAAAACAAAATATATATCGAAGATAGCAGAGACTTTGCATGAAAATCTGTTCAGTTGAAAACCCAATTTGCCTTTGCAATAATTAAAGTAGAAAATGTCTGTCTACCTGGAAAGGGAACAGCTTTGCACCAAGGGGGAAAACATTTAGATTTTCTATTAATATCACAATTTCAAATCCATTCCCTCTATTGCAGCTGTTCCAAAGGGATAACTCCAGGATGGTTAAACTTAATAAAGCAAAGTTGACAGCCCACAGAATATATTTTAAGCAGCAGGAGAGTTGAAGCCCCCAGAAAAAAACCTTTCTATCTTGACCCTGCCCAAGGACAGACAGAAGGTCAATGAGATTAGAACCCAAATCTTCTGCTCTAGCACCATATCTGCTGTCCTATATTGCTGCCACCTAAATGGCAGTGCTGTTGAGAGATGCACAGAACATACACATAGTAAGACACGGTCCACCACCCTAAAAGCTTCCAGTCCTAATGGACAAGGCAGAGAAAAAGAGGCAGGGAAAACAGAGGCACAGGGAGGGGAAGTGACTGGCCCAAGGTCACTGGCAGAAACAAGAACAGAATCCAAGTCTCCTGACTGCCATTGACCTGCCCAGCACAGACACAAAGTCACAAAGGGAAACAATACAACCTAGCAGAAACTGAGCGACACTCCTAGCCCATGCTCACACAGAGATGGAAGTGCAGCTAGAACTGGTGCCATGGATCAATCTGTTAATAGGTAGCAGGCCGTCTATGTGGAGGAATCATCACAGATGAGCTGCCACGTAGGAAGCTGGGTGAATCGATGTCATATTTCTCTAGGAAGTGGGAATCAGGCTGTGTTGTCATTTTAGTATGTTAGTTTCATGCCCAAGTTGTGGGCTTGCTGTTTGTCACAATAGGGAACCACCTTGTCTACAATTCTTAGATTTGGATTGCACTTTGTCCCATCCTTCACACTGCATTTTATCTAAGGACAGACCCTCAGATGGTGTAAACTGACCCAGCTCCATTGACTAAGTGAAATAATCCAGTTTTCTCTAATGTGATAATGCACCTGATTAGTGCTCTTACTGATGAGTGAGGAGCACTCATGACTCCTCGTCAACAGAAGTGACGAGTGCTGTGCACCTTTGAAATTCACATTATAAGATATTACACAAAGAGAATCAGGATCAATTCCTCTGTCACTCTAATCCTGACCATTGCCCTTCTCCTTCCCTCCACAGCCATCACATGATGTACCGAGGAAGAAAATGTCCAGCCAAACCACCATGACTGAGTTCCTTCTCCTGGGATTCTCCAATGTTCAGGAGCTGCAGATTTTACACTTCATCGTGTTTCTAATGATTTACCTGGCAGCCCTGATGAGGAATCTTCTCATCATCACAGTTATTGTCCTCAACTACCATCTTCACACCCCCATGTACTTCTTCCTGATGAATTTGTCCATCCTAGACATCAGCTCCATCTCTGTCACTGTCCCCAAATCCATGGCCAATTCCCTCATGAACATCAGGTCAATTGCTTAGTCTGGATGTGTTGCCCAAGTCTTTCTCTTTGTCTTTTTTGTTTCAGCTGATCTTGTTTTATTGACTGTTATGGTGTATGACCGATACATCGCCATCTGCCAACCATTGCACTATGAGACAATGATGAACAGGAGAGCTTGTGTTCAAATGGCAGCTGGTGTCTCGATCAATGTTTTTCTCTACTCCGTACTGCACACTGGGATCACAATATCCTTCTGTGGAGGCAACGTGGTAGATCAGTTCTTCTGTGAAATCCCCCAGCTCCTCAAGCTCGCCTGCTCTGACTTGTACCTCAGTGAAACTGTGGCTATTGCCTTTAGTGTGTGCTTAGGCTTAAGCTGCTTTGTTTTGATAATTGTGTCTTATGTTCAGAACTTCAAAACAGTGCTGAGAATCCCCACTGAGCGGGGCCAGCATAAAGCCTTCTTCACCTGCCTCCCTCATCTCACCGTGGTGTCCTTGTTCTTTTGCACTGCCACCTTTGCCTATAGTAATCCCACCTCCAGCTCAACATCAGGTCTGGATCTCGTGGTGGCTGTTCTCTATTCTGTGCTGCCAGCAGTAATGAATCCGATCATCTACAGCATGAGGAACAAGGAGATCAAAGCTGCATTGAGGTTATTCACCAGAAATAAACTGTCCATTTTTTCCCTTTGGTTGTGATTTCATTCCATGTTTCTTTATAAATGTAATCCTCCAATGACATTATTGCCTCCATGAGAACATGCTTTGCAATCCGCTTATGCAGAAAGGTGTGTTTAGACTGATAAAAATGCAAACAAACACGACTCCAGTCAATGGAGTTGCTGTAGATTTACAGCAGTGTAAATAAGTTCAGACTCCACCTGTCATGGTTTTTGTACTGCCACTCAACACCACACTCTCTGAGCACCTTCCACCTCAAATGAGTAGCCATAATCATGTCCTTAGTGAACTTCATGAACTCTGTGTCTTCTCCTTTTGGGAGGCATAAACTCTGCTTGGGGTGCCATGGTTTTTGGTTAATTGTTTGCGTGTGTGACAGAGTGGGGTAGGTTGGTGTCAAACTGTGAACTCTTTTGTAGTATGTATAGAAATATTGGCACGTTGACAGCACAAGTCTGGCCTGGCTCAATGGCAGCCTGTTGTGCTGCGATCCAGATAGCTGCCCTGCCTGGGAAAGGTGCTTGACACCATCATGGAGATGTATCAAGACTAAAGTCTGGGGCCGTCGATTTTTGTTGTCTCTCTGCTACTTCCCTCCCCGGCAGGGAAAATGATTTTTCTATACAGGGGACCCATAGGCATGAATGTCAGAGATGGAACTTCACAGTTTGAACCCCTGGCTTAGAGACGGGGGCCTATTTAATAGTGCAGTTCCGCTCTGTGCAGAGAGGGGCCGACCATGCCCACACCTGGGAAGGACTTGCAGGAGCAAGAGGGCAGGAGGGATTCTTCTCAGCCTGCAACCTCGGACTTACAGAATGGATGAGATCAGATTAGGGTAGGGGGTGTCTCAGGACTGTCTTGTTTTTGAAGATCTGTATCTCTCGGGGGCTCAATGCATAAAGTTTCTGTGGTTAAGAAGTCCCTTTGCTAAACCCATGTTCCTTGCCTTCCTCTCAAAATGTTCTTGCAGGGGTTCAATTAGAATCCTAGCTTAGGTGAAGCTCTGGCAGAGTGTGTGTAGGTGTCTGGGAGCTTGGTGAAACTCAGGCCTGGTGTACACTAAGCGTTTAAATCGATTTTAGCAGCATTAAACTGATTTAATGCTGTACCCGTCCACACTACGAGACCCTTTATATCGATATAAAGGGCTCTTTAAATCGGTTTCTGTACTCCTCCCTGACGAGAGGAGTAGTGCTAAAATCGGTATTGCCATATTGGATTAGGGTTAGTGTGGCTGCAAATTGACAGTATGGGCCTCTGGGCGGTATCCCACAGTGCACCACTGTGACCGCTTTGGACAGCAATCTGAACTCAGATGCAGTGGCCAGGTAAACAGGAAAAGCCCCTTGAAATTTTGATTTTCATTTCCTGTTTGCCCAGCGTGGAGCTCTGATCAGCATGGGTGGCAATGCAATCCCAAATCCAAAAAGAGCTCCAGCATGGACTGTACGGGAGATACTGGATCTGATCTCTGTATGGGGAAACAAATCTGATCTATCAAAGCTCCATTACAGAAGACGAAATGCCAAAGAATTTGAAAAAAAAATATACAGGCTACTTAGTGCTGTGTGACAAGCGTAACGGGAAGCCAGAGATTCAAATGGACACTCATGGAGGGAGGGAGGGGGTACTGAGGACTCCAGCTATCCCACAGTCCGCAGCAGTCTCCGAAAAGTATTTGCATTCTTAGCTGAGCTCCCAGTGCCTGTAGGTTCAAACACATTGTCTGGCGTGGTTCAGGGAATAGCTTGTCAATTTACTCCACCCCACCACGTGAAAGAAAAGGGAAAGAAATCGTTTCTTGATTTCTTTCAATGTTACCCTATGTGTACTGAATGCTGCTGGTAGACGCGATGCTGCAGCAGTGAAGAGCAGTATCCACTCCTCTCCCCTGCCTGGTGGCAGATGGTGCAGTAGGACTGGTAGCCGTCCTTGTTATCAACCCGTGAGTGCTCCTGGCTGGCTTCAGGTGAGGCTGGCTGGGGGCACCTGGATGAAAATAGGAATGATTCTTGGTCATTCCCAGTAGATGGTACAGAATGGCTGGTAACCATCCTCACCATAGCAACTGGAGGCTGAGCTCCCCTCCCTTTCCTGTGTAAAGAAAATATTCTGGACTGTCATAGCAGCGGCATGCTGGGCTTCTCTTCCCTCACACGGCATAATGTCCTGCCTGGACTGTCATAGCACCGGGAGGCTGCCTCTCCCTCATTTTATCTCACTAACAAGTCACTGTTTGTTATTCCTGCATTCTTTATAACTTCATGACACAAATGTGGGGGGACACTGCCACGTTAGCCCAGGAAGGTTGGGGGAGGAGGGAAGCAACGGGTGGGGTTGTTGCAGAGGCACCCCCCTTGAATGGCATGTAGCTCATCATTTCTGCGGGATCTGACATGGGGCAGCTGTGCTTTCTGATTCACTGGTTCTCTAGTACACTTGCCCCATATTCTAGACAGGACTGACTCTATTTTTAGAAACCATAAAGGAGGGATTGACTCGGAGAGTCATTCCCAGTTTTGCCTTTGCGCCCCCAGCCGACCTCGGAGAGGGGTGCCCATGATAGCAGCAGAAAATACAGAAGGACAGATAACCGTCATCTCATTGCCAATTTACACCAGCAGCAGACAGTACAGAAAGACTGATAACCATCTCTGCTATCAAGTAAAAGTAAATGAATGCTGCTGTTTAGCGCTGGAGTATCACCTCTGTCCGCGGCATCCAGTACACGTACGGTGACTGTAAAAAAAAAAAAGCTGAACGAGCTCCATGGTTGCTGTGCTATGGTGTCTGTCAGGGCAATCCAGGGAAAAAGGGCGCAAAATGATTGTCTGCTGTTGCTTTCCCGGAGGAAGGAATGACTGACGACATTTACCCAGAACCATCCGCGACAATGATTTTTGCCCATCAGCCACTGGGCTCTCAACCCAGAATTCTAAAGGGCGGAGGAGACTGCGGGAACTATGGGATAGCTATGGAATAGCTACCCAAAGTGCAATGCTCAGGAAATCGACGCTAGCCTCAGACCATGGAAGCACACGGCTGAATTAATGTGCTTAGTGTGGCCGCATGCACTCGACTTTATACAATCTGTTTTATAAAACCGGTTTATGTAAAATCGAAATAATCCCATAGTGTAGATGTACCCTCAGACACTGGTTTTGAGCTCTAAGGAGCTGGACGGTGGCCTCCAATGGCCAAAGGAAGAGCATCAGACCAGAGGTCTGAAACTGGCAGTGTTTCCAAGAGCCCCAGAACTAGTGACGATGAGACTCTATCCAGGCGCAATTAGCTTGGAAGTACATGGCACACAGTAACTGGGTCTGCTTTCACGAGATGGGTGCATGTATAACTGGGTACCGGGCCAGACTGTAAAAGCTAGCTGGTCTGGCTTTTGTTTGGTTTTATCAGGTGGTCAATTTGGTTTTAGGGTGTTTTTTCCCCTTTTTGGGAGGAAGGGAAATGATTGGTTACATGGGCGTTTCAGTAATTTGTCATGTATTCGGGAGGTCAATGTGTTATCTCTTTGACTGGGTTTTCTGAGAGATCGGAAGGTTTGCTTTCCACAGTGATGAAGGGGTGGAAATGAGTTCTGTAGCTCTCTGGAGGACTGAATTCCTGCTAAAATGATTCTTTTAATGCAACTAAGATTGTATTGTATTAGTAATGATGTGTTAGGGCACCTTGGGCCTTGGATACGTGTCTTTTAATTATTTAAACCTAAAATAAAACTATAGCCACACTGGAGGTGACCAAACACCTGTCTCCCACCTCAGCCCCAGAGCAATTCACCAACCGGGGAAAGATAGGGGTTTGTCTGCCTAACTCATGTGTGGGATCTGATTCGGTAGGTGTGCTCACAGACCACCCATTGGATCTATTCCATTCAAAATCTGGGTTTGTGTCCTAACCACGGAATGTCTAACCCCTGAGCTGTGGCGTATTCTGGTGTGGAGTTTCCCCAATCTCTCCCATGGAACCTGTTACTCTTTAAATAAATACATAAGGAGTCATTGGGTGAGAGAGCGAGCCAGAGAGGAAAGAATAACTCTGCAGCCTAGTAGTTAGTATACGGTATATAGATAACTAGATGTGAATGGGAACTGATTGGTAGCTTCAGGATGTATCAAAACTCACATTCCTCTGCTTGTGATGGCACCTACCAGTTTTGTCTCCTTTATCTGACACTAGCACTGGTCCCAAACTGTCGTGTGTGTGTGTGTGTGTGTGTGTGTGTGTGTGTGTGTGTGTGTGTGTAATTTCCTCATGAAAAATTTAGACTTTTCATAGAAAACTTCATAAGAGTTTTGTTTGCTTGCTTGTTTGAAATACCAAACCCAATTTTTTTGGGTCAAATTTGCCAAAAACTTTAGAAAATCTCATTGTTTTTGCTCAAAATTTTTGATTATCGGCTTTCAGTTTTCCAGTGAAAACTCAATTCTCTTAAGAAAATTAGACACTTTCTAAAAAAAAAAAAATCATTTAGTTAAAAGTCCAATTTGCCGCCATAAATCTTTTGATGGAAAATGTTTAACCAGACGTAGGTACTACTGTTTTTCAAGTTCTGGCAGTTCTCTTTACTGAGCACGAAGTGTGAATGGTGTACAGAGTACAGTGCTATGATGTTGTGAAGATGTATCTCTTTTTATACACTAACCAACAGAGTCTGACACCATTATTCATGTTGAGAATTTCCTTTTCCCATGGGCAGTCCCATTAAAATCCAACATGATGAAAGGTGGTCAAATCTGTGGCAAAATCTGTCTCAAAGTGTATATCCAGTGTCATTCATACCTATTGAATTGTATTTCCCTTAGTCCTGTGGAGACGACACCACCTTGGAAAATCAGCTGCAGTTCTGCCAAGTATGATCTAGAGCCAGTTGTAAATTGCATCTTCAATTACACTTGAGCAATGGGGGTAGTTTGTATTGTGCTGTTTCCATTAAAGCATGACTTGCCAGGACCTCTTCCTCACACAGGGCACAACATTATAGACTCATAGACTCATAGGTCAGAAGGGACCAATATGATCATCTAGTCTGACCTCCTGCACAAGGCAGGCCACAGAACCCCACTCATCCAATTTTATAACAACCCCTAACCCAGGACTGAGTTATTGAAATCCTCAAAATTGGTTTGAAGACCTCAAGCTGCAGAGAATCCACCAGCAAGCGACCCGTGCCCCACGCTACAGGGGAAGGCGAAAAACCTCCAGGGCCCCTGCCAATCCGCCCTGGAGGAAAATTCCTTCCCGACCCCAAATATGGCGATCAGCTAAACCCTGAGCATGTGGGCAAGACTCACCAGCCAGCACCCAAGAAGGAATTCTCTGCAGTAACTCAGTTCCCATCCCATCCAACATCTCCCCGCAGACCATAGAGAAGACCTATCTGGTGGTAATCCAAGATCAATTGCCCAAATTAACGATCCTATCATAACATCCCCTCCATATACTTATCAAGCTTTGTCTTAAAGCCAGAAAAGTCTTTTGCCCCTACTACTTCCCTCGGAAGGCTGTTCCAGAACTTCACTCCCCTAATGGTTAGAAACCTTCGTCTAATTTCAAGTCTAAACTTGCTAATATCCAGTTTATACCCATTCGTCCTCATGCCTACATTAGTACTAACCTTAAATAATTCCTCTCCCTCCCTAACATTAACCCCCCTGATATATTTATATAGAGCAAGCATATCCCCCCGCAGCCTTCTTTTGGCCAGGCTAAACAAGCCAAGCTCTTTGAGTCTCCTTTCATAAGGCAGTTTTTCCATTCCTCGGATCATCCTAGTAGCCGGTCTCTGAACCTGTTCCAGTTTGAATTCATCCTTCTTGAACATGGGACACCAGAACTGCACACAGTATTCCAGATGAGGTCTCACCAACGCCTTATATAACGGTACTAACACCTCCTTATCCTTGCTGGAAATACCCCACCTGATGCATCCCAAAATCGCATTTGCTTTTTTAACAACCGTATCACATTGGCGACTCATAGTCATCCTGCTATCAATCAATACCCCAAGGTCCTTCTCCTCCTCTGCCACTTCCAACTGATGCGCCCCCAACGTACACCTAAAATTCTTATTATTAATTCCTAAGTGCATGACCTTGCACTTTTCACTATTGTATTTCATCCTATTTCTATTACTCCAGTTTACAAGGTGGTTCAGATCTTCCTGAATAGTATCCCTGTCCTTCTCCGTGTTAGCAATACTCCCCAGCTTTGTGTCATCCGCAAACTTTATTAGCACATTCCCGCTCTTTGTGCCAAGGTCAGTAATAAAAAGGTTAAATAAGATCGGTCCCAAAACCGATCCTTGAGTGACTCCACTAGTGATCTCCTTCCAGCCTGACAGTTCACCTTTCAATACGACCCGCTGGAGTCTCCCCTTTAACCAGTTCCTTATCCGCCTTACAACTTTCATATTCATCCCCATCTTTTCCAATTTAACTAACAGTTCCCCATGCGGAACCGTGTCAAATGCCTTACTGAAATCTAGGTAAATTATATCTACCACATTTCCTTTATCTAAGTAATCCGTCACCTTCTAAAAGAAGGAGATCAGATTGGTTTGACACGATCTACCTTTAGTAAATCCGTGTTGCAATTCGTCCCAATTACCATTGACCTCTATGTCCTTAACTACTTTCTCCCTTAAAATTTTTTCCAAGACCTTACATACTACAGACGTCAAGCTAACAGGCCTATAATTACCCAGATCACTTTTATTCCTTTTCTTAAAAATAGGAACTACATTAGCAATCCTCCAGTCATACGGCACAACCCCCGAGTTTATCGATTGCTTAAAAATTCTCGCTAACGGGCTCGCAATTTCACGTGCCAGTTCCTTTAATATCCTCGGATGGAGATTGTCCGGGCCCTCCGACTTCGTCCCATTGAGCTGTTCAAGTACGGCCTCTACCTCAGTTGCGGTAATATCCACTTCCATATCCACATTCCCGTTTATCATCCCTCCATCATCGCTAGACTCCTCACTAGTCTTATTAAAAACTGAGGCAAAGTACTTGTTTAGATGTTGGGCCATGCCTAGGTTATCCTTAACCTCCATTCCATCCTCAGTGTATAGCGGCCCCACTTCTTCTTTCTTTGTTTTCTTCTTATTTATGTGGCTGTAGAACCTTTTACTATTGGTTTTGATTCCCTTTGCAAGGTCCAATTCAATGCGGCTTTTAGCCTTCCTCACTTTATCCCTACATGTTCTGACCTCATCAAGGTAGCTTCCCTTACTGATCCTGCCTTTCTTCCACTCCCTGTAAGCTTTCTGCTTTTGTCTAATCCCCTCTCTGAGTTGCTTGCTCATCCAGTTTGGCCTACAACTCCTGCCCGTGGTTTTTTTCCCCTTTCTTGGGATGCAAGCTTCCGACAGTCTCCACAGCTGCGACTTAAAGTAATTCCAGGCCTCCTCCGCATTTAAATCCACTAGTTCCTCCGTCCAATCCACTTCCCTAATTAATTTCCTTAACTCTTTAAGATTAGCCCTCGAGAAGTCGAAAACCCTAATCCCAGATCTACATTTGTTTATCTTTCCATCTAGTTGAACTGAATCAGCTCATGATCACTCGAACCAAGGTTGTCCCCTACCACCATTTCTTCTACGAGGTCCTCACTGCTCACCAACACCAAATCTAAAATGGCATCCCCTCTCGTAGATACTTCAACTAATTGATGAAGAAATCCATCCGCTATCACATCCAGAAAAATCTGACTCCTATTATTCTTGCAAGCACTCGTCCTCCAGTCTATATCCGGGAAGTTGAAGTCCCCCATAATCACACATTTCCCCTTTGTGTTTACTTCATTAAAGACATTAAAGAGGTCTCTATCCATATCCAAATCAGATCCCAGTGGTCTATAGCACACCCCAAGCACTATCTCAGAGAAAGCTCTAGTTGCTTTTTTACCCAGTGTGATTTTTGCCCAGACAGACTCTGTCTTATCCATTCCATCGCTTCTTATTTCTCTACAGTTAATTTCATCATTGATATACAAGGCTACTCCACCACCTTTGCCTTTCTTCCTGTCTTTTCTAAACAGCATATAGCCTTCAATACCCGTGCTCCAGTCACGAGTACTATTCCACCAGGTTTCGGTTATCCCTATAATATCCGGTTTCACTTCCTGCACCAGTAGCTCCAGTTCCTCCATCTTGTTACCTAGGCTCCTCGCATTATTGTACAGACATTTTAATTTTTGGCGTTTGACGTCAGTGACATTCTTTCCCCCGTCATGCACAGACCTTCTACCACCAGCATCACCCGTTACTCTGGTTTCTACTCCACTATTCCTCCTTGGATTAATTCTTTGGACCGCAAGGGTATCCCCTCTCACTTTTTTTTCTTCCCTCTCCAGGTTATATTCCGGTGTGGAGATCTCCTGAACATCTCCCAACCATCTCCCCCAACTTCCTAGTTTAAAGCTCTCTTGATGAGGTCGGCGAGCCTACATGCTAGAATTCTATTTCCCTCCTTGCTTAGATGAAGTCCATCCTGAGCGAACAGTCGTCTATCCGTAAACGCTTCCCAGTGACCGTACATCCCAAAGCCCTCCTTATAACACCACTGCCTGAGCCATCTGTTGATAGCCATAATCTTGTCACTCCTTCGTCGCCCCGTTCTAGGAACGGGCAGAATCCCACTGAAGATCACCTGAGCCTCGATTTCTTTGAGCGTCTTCCCCAGTCTGGCATAGTCCTCCTTGATACAGTCCAGCGAGTAACTAGCCGTATCATTCGTTCCCACATGAAGGATAATCAACGGATTCTTTCCTGCTCCCGCTAAGATCGTATTCAGCCTCAGGCCCACATCCTGTATCTTAGCCCCTGGCAGACAGCACACCCTTCTGTTCTCCCGATCAGGTCTAGTTACAGGCCTGTCTACTCTTCTCAGTAAAGAGTCTCCAATCACGTAGACTTGCCTTTTCCTGGCGACAGTGCGATTCTGCAGTCTATCCCCCACAGCAGCTGGCCGTAATTCCTCTCGATTTGTATTCGCCCTTACAATCCTCCTTGGGCTCGTACTTGGTGTCGCCTCCATTGACTCCTCCCCTCCTTCTGCAGGACTAGCTGCTCGCCTCTTCTTCCTCGCCCTTTCTCCTTCAGCAGCCTGCTGTGCTCCATCTTCATTTTCCAACTCAGCAAACCTGTTCCTGAGTTCTATTTCTCCATCGCTTGCCCGTCTTTTCCTCTGCCTGGTTCTCCTAGTCACATGCTTCCACCGTCCACTTTCGTCACCCAGCAGCCCCTCCTCAGAGTCCTTTGGTCCTGCTTCTATCCGCTCGTCTGAGCTTGTCCCCTGTGCCTCATCATGTCTGTGTTCCATCATCTGCTCAAATCCCCTTCTAAACTCAGCCAGAGTTTCCACTTACATCTCCAGTCCCCTTACCTTTTCCTCGAGCAGCTCTATCAGGCAGCACTTCATGCAGATGAAACTCCTTTCAGGTGCCCCCTCTAGGACCATGTACATGCCGCAGCTACCGCATCCGGTCATCCTCAGTGTGTCTGCACCTGCTACCTCCGCCTCCATCATATCGTTCCAACTCTGTGCCTGGCAATCCACGCCTCACACCGCACCGCAGGCCACCAACAAGCGCTGGGCTGCTGGCAGACCCCTGCCTCTTCCCTAGTCTGCCTTCCTGGTTTCTTTGCCTCGGTCTCCCCTGCAACCTCCCCCTGGAAACTCCCACTGAAACTCCCCTGTTAGCCGCTCTGTTCGCCGCCTCCTGTGCCGCTGCATGGGGGGCTGTGTAGGCAACCACAAATTGGGCATATTCCAACTTTAACCATATATATATACAAGGTTATATATATATACCATATAACAGTGGTTTGGATACAATTTAAATATATTGTGAAAGCAATCAGTGGAAGATTACGGGCCAATTAGGAGCCCCTGGAAAAATCCCCTCCCTGCTGTGGCCCTGAGGAACTCTTGCTCCCCGTTGTGGCACTGGCACAGAGCTTCTCCAATCTTATGGCTGCAGCGGGGTGGGGGGGTGCTCCTGGAAAGGAGCGAGTAGGAGTCGGAGCCATGGGGAAAGAGGCGGAACAGGGTGGGGCCATGGGTGGAACGGATGGAAAGGGGCCATGGTTCCGGTGCTGGGGCCCCTCCACTTGCTCCGGCCCAGGGCCCCAGGTGACCCTAAGTCATCTCTGAAAGCAATGATCCAATGTTCACAGCTTCATAGGGTTTAAGTCCAGAATGGACCATTAGATAACCCACTTTGACCGCCTGTATGTTGTAGCCCACTAATCTTCACCCACATACCCCTGCATTGAGTCAAATGACTTAGTTAAACTCACTATTTCAGTCTTTGGGAGACTAAACCACAGGCAGAGAACAGGAGCGACCAAGGTGCCACCAATACCCCAGATTTCTGCAATAGCAGAGAATTGCCACACTACAGAGGAAGGTGAAAAACACCCAACATCCCTGCCAGTCCTACCTGAGAGAAAATTTCTTCCCAAACCCAAATCCAGCGAACAGTTAGACCCTGAGCATATGAGCAAACACACATGAGAACATAAGAAAGGCTATACTGGGGCAGACCAACAGTCCATCTACTGCAGTGTTCTGTCTTCCAACAGTGACCACTGTCGGATGCATCAGAGTGAATTAACACAACAGGGCATTTTCAAGTGATCTACCCCCTGTGGTCCAATCCCAGCTACTGGCAGTTGGAGGTTTATGGAGACCCAGAGCATGGGGTCACTTCTTTGACCATCATGGCTATACCCATTGATGGACGTATCCTCCAGGAACTTATCTAGTTCTTTTTTTAACCCATTTGTACTTTTGGCCTCCACAACATCCCCTGGCAATGAGTTCCACATGTTGACTGTGTGTTGTGTGAAGAAGTACTTCGTTTTGCTTGTTATAAATCTGCAGTATATTAATTTAATTGGGTGACCCCTGGTTTTTGTGTTATGTGCAGGGGTAAATAATACTTCTCTATTCAGTTTCTCCATACCGGCAATAATTTTATAGACATCTCTTACATCATATCCCCCTTTAATCACCTCTTTTCTAAGCTGAACAGTCCCAGTCTTTTTAATCCCTCCTCATATGGAAGCTGTTGCATATCCCTAATCATTTCTGTTGCTCTTCTTTGTACCTTTTCCAATTCTAATATATCTTTTTTGAGGAGGGTGAACAGAATTGCACACAGCATTGGAGGTGTGGGCATACCATGGATTCATACAGTGACATTCTGGTATTTGCTGTTTTTTTTATCTCTCTCTGTCAAAACGGTTCCTAAAATTCTGCTAGCTGTTTTGACTGCCGCTACACATTGAGCCAGGAGACTGAAAGCCCTGTGAGCTCTGTCTCTAACCGGGGCTCAGCTCCCGGCTCTGCAGCAGGGAGCCTGGGATCCCTGAGAGCCCTGGCTCGAGGCAGGGGTGTCAGGGTTTCCAAGCTCCCTACCTTGAAGCTGGGAGCCTGGGATTCATGGGATGAGCTCCCAGAGCCCATGGCTCTAGGGCAATTTCAGCTTGTGGCCTGCAGCTGGGATTCTGGGACCTGGTGTGTCAGATACTTTAGAACTCACAACTGATGAATGGGGCAGAGGGAAGGATCAGCATTGATAACATTGACTGAGAAAGGATGTAGTGCCAGCATCCATGTCATCAGGCAGCTCAGCACCTAAGTCCAGGCTGCAGGGACACCCTTATCTGTGTTGGAGACCCACAGCTGGGAGCCCCTCTCCTGGACTCAGCTGGCTTGGGCACCATAAGCCATTTCCTGCCAGAAGTAATCAGGCCAGGGGAAACCTCTCTTTTCGCCTACAGTCAGTGGTTAGGGCACTCTCTGGGATGTGGGAAACACTTAGTTGGGGGGATTAACCACGAGACAAGGGACTACTCTGACTAGGGTGACCAGATGTCCCAATTTTATAGGGACAGTCCCAATTTTCAGGTCTTTTTCTTATATAGGCTCCTATTACCCACACCCTGTCCCGATTTTTCACACTTGTTGACTGGTCACCCTAACTCTGACACACTGGTCTCTGCAGCTGAGCTGTGTGCAGCAGACTTTGCATTTCACTTCCAGGAAGAAGAAGATGTGACCACATCCATTTTCAAGGGGCTTCCAGGACTCACCCCAGGAGCCCTGCCCAGCTCAGATCCAGGCTTCCCTACCTGTGCCTTTCTGCAGTGTTGGCAAACTAAAGGAAGAGAAAAGATGAAGAAGCAGCAAGGCCGAGTCAGCTGATTTCAGTGGTTGGACGCAGGATCCCTCGGTGCTAACCTCAGGAATGCAGAGAAGACACACATTTTCCCTACATATTGAGCGAGGGCACCCTTCATTTTCTGTAGATCTCCCCTGTGCATGTGGCCTGTACTCCACATTCACGATCTCTGGTGTATCTACCATACAGCAAGCACCAGTCCCACAGCTGCTTCACTCATACGTGTGCAACATAACAGAGGGCGAAAGGCAGGGAACGGACGTGTCTGAGGAGACAGGGGCTTAAACCTGATCCTGGCTTGGACCATGCTCTAGAGACTTCTATCTCACTCGTGCTGCTGTGCAGGAGTAGCTATGGGGCTGAAGCCTCCTGTTACTATAGGATCAGGGCTCCTCGTTTTCCCTATGCTGCTCATCTCCTCTTGCCTAGTGCTGATTCACGTGACCGCTCACATCCGCCCACCACAGGGACTGGAACATCTGCAGCAGATCAGTTGCATCTACTGCACTGTAGCCTGTTCTTTATATGGCCCCACTGGCTCTCCTCACTCCCAAACAAACGGCCACGTGGCCATTGAATGGCACAAGCATACACTGCCCAGCTGCCTGGCTGGGCAGAGGCAGAGAACCAGGGAGCTCAGCCTCCAGCAGCCCACCTGGAAGGTTCTTGCTAATTTCACTTTTTGGCTACAGGGTAAACGTGAACATCAGCAAGCACCTTCCAGGCAGGCAGGGAGGGAACTGTCATTGCAATTTTCCTGATGGAAAATCAATTGTATTTTCCATTTTGAACTTTTTTGAGGGTATTGGGGACTGGGCCTCTAAGGGCTGAGCTTCCCACATGGAGAATTTGGGAAGAAGGGGCACATTGAGAAGCTCTTGTTGTTATGCTCAGACAGCTGGAACTGGACACAGAATGAAGCAGAGCTCTTGCAGGCTACTTCAGCACAGAGGAACACCTCAATATTCTCATGGAAAAGTTTGATTTTGTGAAGGGAATTTTAAATTAGAAAATCGTTCCAGTGGAGAATTCCCAACCAGCTGTACCCAGAACTCACGGAGAGCCGATGGACTCCAGTGGGAAGAAGATTAGGGTATAGCTGGCATATAGCATCTAGGTTTACTCGGGCTGAGAGACGAAACATTCCCCTTAGCAGGAATGTGTTCATATGACAGAAAAGCACAGATGGGCCCCAACCAAGACTCTAATCCATGCTGAGATCCCAAATTCCTCAACATTCTAGAGAGGAGTTCTGGATCTGGGGTCCTGGATCTGCTCCATCAGTACAAAACCCACCACTAGCTGGATGGGCAGATAATGTCCCCATTGCTGGTTGGCACAATCTCTGTGGAGATGCAAGTCATGAATGTGTTTGCTTCTTGTGGAGATGGATTACCAGGAGCGCTCCAGCTGCAGAGCCCAGGCGCTCTATGTGCCTTGCCAGTGTGGACACATAGTGAGTTAGAGTGCCCAGGGTTGCTTTAATGCACTGTAACTTGCAAGTGTAGTCAAGCCCTAAGAGTTCTAGTTCCCCAACAGGTCGTATTCTCCTAACCCAAGATACACAGTCTAATGAAAAACTCTGGCTCATCTCAACCCTGTTCAAAAGATAAAACAAAATAAAATATGTCCATTGCTGAGTCCTCCTTCCAGTCCTTTGCAACAGAGGTGCGGATTCTCATAATCTGGTTCCCAGCAGAAATCAATTAGTCAGGTCTGCCTCCTGGTTTGAGATCCTCCAGTGAAATGTGTAAATGAGCCAGCAGGTCTGTTGTAAACATACACAAAAATATTTTTTGACTGAAAATTAAAAATCCCAGATATCAATTTATTATTTTTGTTTTCAGTAAAAAAGTTTGGTTTTTATCCAAAACTATTTGGTTTTCAGATTAATATCTTTGGTTTGTGCATGTTTAAAACTGAAAGAAAACAAAAAGTCCTACCTGACACCTGCAGGCAACCAGCTCAAGTCGTTTGATTAGATGTGTGTAGGTTGTTTGTTGCTTTGAAATCTATTTTTAAATGTTTGTTCCAATTGCTAAAAAAATACATTTTGTTTTAAGGTGGGTGTTGGTCAATGTCCTGGTCACTGGTGCCTGAAGTCCAGCTGGAGCTGCAGGGTGATAAGTGGTTGGTATGTGAGATATATGCGGGTTAGAGTAACTAGATCCTGGTCTGAGAGTGGAAGGAGTGTGAGATTCTTCTCTGAGTCAGATGAGGGCACGAGGCTCAGCAGCTTGCAGATCCAGGAATTAAACATAGAACTCACAATCCACATGGTCTAGCCAGCATGTCTTCTAATAAATCAGAGGAGCCCAAGTGATTGCAATGGACATAGGGACTTTCGCTAGGGCATTTGGGACTCCACCATCTGAGCCAAGCAAGTGTACCTCTGGGAAGGAGCTGAATCCTTAATAATATGAACACAGGTTAAAGGGGACCTACCAGAAACTTTCAACCCTATCATCTGCAGTCTGAGGAACAAAAAGGTGAAGGGGACCTTCAGAAAAATTGTGCTGCAGAATTTAGGCATGATCTAAACTGTCATTTTCACAACCTATGGATGTTTGGCACCCAACTCCTATTGGCAGATCAGTGCCTAATTTCTTTAGGCCACTTTGAATATCTTAGACCAGATCTCAACAGAATTATGAAGATTGCCTACAATCTTAACTGGATTTATTAACAATCTCTTTGCCTGGGCCTTTCCACTTTCCCAGCATCACTCAGGATTTCACAACACTGGACCTGAAAAAATTCTTGTGAAGCTGGAGGTAGGAAGTTTGAGAAGGGACTTTTATCATTGGGGCCCTTATGGTCCAACTGTGTTTGAAGATTTTTGGCATGTTTTCAAAATGAAATGCTCCTCTCTCATAGTTCCCCCGTCTTTATCTGCAGAGAGCCCCTCCCAAAATGCAGACCACTCAGAAAATACTTTGTGCACAACCAAGTATTCAAGGTTGGAGGCAGGGTAAAGCAGCTGTGAAGACATTGTTTGAACTGAGACTCTCTTCTCAGTCTGAAATATCATTACACTGCATAGCTGAGGCTCTAATGTTGGAACTAATCCTTGACCAAATATGCAGTCTGGCTGAGATTTTCAAAGAGATTAAGGGAGTTAGGCACCCTCATCCAACTGTGATTTGGGTGCTTATTTCCCTTCGCTTCCTTCCCTAGCCTTCCTTGTTGCCAGATGACAACACTATTGTGGCTTTGGAAGTATTGGCCATCACTTGAGGTGAAGAAAACTTGTTCTACAAAGTGTGAAAAGGAGCAAATTTCAGAACCTCTGAAATCAGGCAGAAGAGAAGAGAGGTTTGTGCACAAGGATACACATGCACATTTGTGTGTATACACACATCAATTAACATAAACATCCTGGCATAGTCTATATAACGATTGCAATTATGCATCACTATATTGTCCACATCTGGTTCCACAGGGAAGCATTTACGTCAGTAAGTTTTCTGAGGAAAGCTGTCCCACATTGACCTGAATTATATGGTGTTTTCAGGAAAGAATAAGTCGAATCACAACTTTTTTATTGTGGGAGATTGTTATTCCCTGCCCAGTTCAAAGATTTTCATAAATATAAATGAGTCCCAAACTTTTAAACCCAACCCATTATTATTATGGACAATTTTGTGTCTCCAGAGCTCTGCTCTTAGCAATGCCCAGTGTGACTTGAGTTGTTTTTACCCAAATGTAATTGCATTTAGTGAAACAGCCTCATGAGTCTCTGGGGGGAAATGAATCCCATCGTGATGAAGCATAGTTTACCTTTCTGAGGGATAATGGTTGGTTATAATGCACAGCCCTTGCCAATAGTCACCCTTTTCTTAAAGAACTAGCTGTCCGACTCCGTCTTGACACAATCTAGTGGTTGCTTCAAATCTCTCACATTAGGTATCATCTGCTGATATCTACTGGCCAATATGCTCAGCCCGGGTGGTCACTTTCCAATATAACCGCTCATTTAGCAACCTTTCCTTTTGCCCCCCAATCAAATATTATGGGCTAAGTTCGCCATTGGTGTAAAATAGGGTTGCTCCATTGAAGATAACAGACCGGATTACCATCTGGTTTAAATTGACCTAGCTCCAGTGGAGTCAGTGGGCCACATTCTCCTCTGGTGTAAATTGATGTAGCTCCATTGGATCAGTGGGGCAGACCCAGCTGCTGGGAATCAGCCATAGCTCCACTTGAGTCAATGGCCCAGATCCCCAGCTGCAGGAAACGGGTGTAGTAGCCCCACTGAAATTAACGGAGCTACATCAGCTTACTAGAACTGAGAATCTACCCCTGCAGCTGCTCCTTTTGTATCCCTTGTTTTCTGCAGCAATCTAGAGGTCTTTATACAGTATGGCTGCCCCTTTGCAGCCCCAGAAGTTCTGCTGACTTCTTTCCCCTTTATACAATGTAGCTGCTTCTTTCTCACTGCATATTAATCATCCAGTACAATATACATGCTAAGTTCTCCTCAGGGACCCAGTTCAGCCATGCACCTGCCTTTAGATAGTATAGCTGCTCTGTTCTCCTTCCTTCCCAGCCTGAGGCAGCAAGCTCTGGTGGATCAGGCACTGGAGATGTAGATTTGTGACTTCACTCTGCCATGTATCTACTGTGTGGCCTAGGGAAATTACCTCACTTCTCTGTGCCTTGGTTTCTCTTCTCATTTTTTGTTTCCTTTCTGTCTTTAGACTGTAAAGCCATTGAGTCAGGATCATCTCATCCTGTGTGTACAAGCCTGGCGAGCACAATATGGCTGTGATCTTGAATAGGGCATGAAATCACAGCCGTGATATACATAAATACTACTATTAATTGTCCCTTCAGGCCCTCCGGAACTTTTCATCCGGCCCCTCCACCAGGGACCCACCCAGCCATTCCACCACTTTACCATGAGCCGGCTGCACAAATTGCAGCCGGCTCATTTCCAGATCATGCCAAGGAAACATCTGTACACGCTCATGCTCCACATCTTTAACACCCTTATCCTCACCTCCAGCCCCATCAGGAAGTGCTGGGACCTTCTACCACCTCTAGAGGTTGAGGAACCATGGTGGGCCAGCCTATACTCCACTCTAGTCCCGAAGTCCACTGGGGATATCTCTTATTGGCTCCTTCATGGAGCCCTGAGCACAGGCATGTTCTTGGCGCAGTTCACTCGCATCTCGGACACCTGCCCCTTCTGAGGCGTGAAGGAGACCCTGGCGCACGTGCATCTGGATTGCACCAGGTTGCAGCCCCTATTCTGGCTCCTTCAGGACCTCCTGCTGAGGTTCTGGCTGCATTTCTCCCCACACTTGTTTATATTTGCACACCCTATCCATGGCCCGACTAAGTCCTGAGACCTCCTTGTCAGCCTCCTTCTGGCCCTAGCCAAAGTAGCCATCTACAACACCAGGAGGAAGATGCTGGACAAGGGGGTGCTCTGCGACTGTGGGGCCTATTTCCACTCCTCCCTGGCCTCATGCATCTGGGCAGAGTTCCTCTGGGCAGTGTCCACTGGCTCCCGTGATGACTTTGAGGAGCACAGGCGCTGTCTGGGGTTCTCTCCTGGGTGTCCTTGTCAGATTCCCTTTGTTTAGCCCTGTGACCTCACTCCTGTGCCTGTTATATCTTCTGTTGTTCCCCATAATTAATTGAGATCCAAGACCTTGTGGATCCTCCCCTTAGGCTGGGGAAGGTCTTTTAGAGCCCGCCCACTTCCAGGATCCGAATACCTTCCTTCCTGCACTCTTCTGTAGCCATCTGGTCTGACCCTGTCACAATATTAAAATGCAAAAACAGGTCTGTAAAACCCTTAGAGATGTTTTAGAAAGCCCCAAAGATCACAAGGGCTACCAGCTCTCATTTTTCATATCATTGCGTCTGATCTTTTTATACTTAATTCACTCTAATAATTCTTTTGAAATCAAATGAACACAGTGCATGATTAAAGGGTACTTGCATGAGAAACAGGCTGAATGCTAACATCAACAGAAGTAACAAATAGATTTGGTTGAATAATGGATTTTTCAGTTATTGGCAATTTTGAAAAATAATATAAAAATCATTTCAGGTGGAACGAGAAACAACATTTTAAAAAAAATTGGTGAATAGGAAAAAAAAAGAATTGAAACAAAATAAAACATTTTGTTTTATTTTCACCCTCCCGTTCCCCCCACCCCCACAAATGTTTTGAATTTCAGGAATTTTGACAAGAGCAAGGAGAAGGAGGGCTAAATTCACAAAATGGCTAAAGAAGGCACCACATCCCTTGAAAGTTTAGCTCTGTGCTTAGGACGCTCACCTGGACTGTGGGAGACACACATAAAATTCCCCCCTCTGCCTGATGAAGAAACAACGTTTGCACAGTGGTCTCCCACATTGTAGAAATGTGCCCTGAGAGCCAAGCTAAATCTTATAAGGGAGGCAACTCCACTATGAACAGCTGCTCCTCCTCCACCTTTTTATGAATCCTTTGGCATTTGTCAAAATGCCTGAAAGTTTAAACAAATTTTCTTGGGACAAAACAAAATTCTTCATTTTGACACTACTATATGTTTTTCAAAATTCCACGAGCTACCTAAATATCTTTAAAACTTTAGCTCTGGACACCTAAATAGATTTTAAAAACTGGTCCTAAATGATTTAAGAGTCCCACCAACTTTCAATAGGACCTAGGCTCCTACATCACCTACACACTTTTGAAACTTTTCACGTTAAATCCCACGGAATTCACTAAGGTCCCTACTCTAGTGACCTCCTTCCATGACTGGCAGATAACTGTAAAATGCAACTGCAGCCCTAAGGAACAGCTTCTCATGTCCCCCCATGTTGGTGTTAGGTGCGAAATTCTAAATGAAAGAGTCATTGATTTTACATATATACAAACACAGATCTGAAAGCACTTTTCAAAGCAGGTTAATATTAAAACTTTTTGAAAACTTTTCAGTGAAACTGTGTACAGCTGGAAAGTGCAAGTTCAATGAAATAAACCCTTTTCCTGGGAACATATTGATTTTTTTAAGGGAAATTAGCAAAACAATTTGTTTCAATTTGGTCAAAATGTTTCATTTTAAATTTATCATTTGTCTTGTATGTTATATTATAATGTATGTATATTGCATATATTATACTATAATGTATAACATAATGTAATATAGTGATCAAGGGAACAGGAGACATTTGAATCTTATAAAAATGTTTTGTTTCAAAAAGGTAATTCTGATGATTCTGAAATGAAATATTTTAGAAAAAAATCAGTTAATTTTAGTGTTTGGTTATGATTAGGGATAAAAGTCCATTTCTGGAGTTTGCATGGATTGGAAATTCCATTTCCCAACAAATTTCAGCTAGTGTCATTGTCTCCATTTCAAGATGGAGAAAGTGAGGCATGGGAAGGGGAAGGCTTGTTCAAGGTCCGACAATTAACAAGTGTATTGATGGCACTAGAACCTAGTAGAAATGTCACTTGAAACTGAACTGTTTTCATCTTGAATTGACATTTTGAAATGAAATATTTCATTTTCAAACATTGGAACTAGAACGGATTGAAAATTTTCTAATAGAACAGTTCCATAGGAACATGTTGATTCTGTTAAAACTTTTAAAGGAAACAAGGCAGGCTGGCTGGCTGTCTTTTCTATTTTTTCTATGAAATTTCAGAATTTTTCTCTGGAAGATGTTCTGAAATCTTTATTTATTTTTTGTTCTGATTCAGAGTAATAATAATAATGAGGAAACTTAGGAAATTACTATGCAACAGAAATTCTTGGTTCTGACTAACATTGGTTTTGATAAGAATTAAATGTTTTGCCATTTCTGAGTTCTCCAGCAGCTCACTTGGAAGGCTCTCGTTAATTTCACATTCTGGCTACAGGGTAAAAGTGAACATCAACAGGGGCCTTCCAGGCAGGGAGGCTGGCAGGGAGCAGTTATTGCAATGTTTCTGATGGAAAATCAATTGCATTTTCCCATTTTGAAATTTTTGAAGGTATTGCAGACTGCGCCCGTAAGGGCTGAGCCTCCCACATGGAGAATATGGGGAGAAGAGGAGCATTGAGAAGCTCTTGTTGTTATGCTCAACCAGCTGGAACTGTACACAGAATGAAGCAGAGCTCTTGCAGAGGGATCACTAAACACCTCAATATTCTCATGGAAAATTTTGATTTTGTGAAGGGAATTTTACATTAGAAAATTGTTCCAGTGGACAATTCCCAACCAGCTGTACCCAGAACTCATGGAGAGCCAATGGACTCCAGTGGGAAGAAGATTGGGGTGTAGCTGGGGTCTAGCATCTGTCTCTCTGTGCTGCTGTCACAAGTAAAACTGTTTGAATTGTTTTTTGTCAAATCTGTTTTTTGATAGAAAATTCAGTTTTCAACCACGCGGATCTGTTTGTAACAAATGCCTGCTATCTCTGGAAAACCAACACCCCAACCCGCCACACTATTTGTCTGAAAATTTGAAACTTTCAGGTGAAAAGTGAATCTGTCTACTTGGAAAGGCCATCTCAGTGTCCCATGGGAGATGTAGTTTGCTTATCTTGTGGTCATATTCTTCTTTATGGGCTGGAATCTCTAACCAGACTACCTCCCCCCATGATACATTGCAGCTGTGGGACTCCCAAGATGCACCACAGTGGCTTAGGAAGAAGGAATCCTGTGGTGCAGATATTATCCAGCCATGGAACCTGTCCCATAGATAACGGGAGTTTGAGGCACACGAACTGCAACTCCCATGAGACACGGCAGTGCTATCTCCAAATAGAAACTTACATATTCAGTTGAAATTTGTGGGGAGGGGTTGTTTGTCATGAAGTCAAAATTTTCCAAAGAAATAAAAGAAATTTTCTGCCCAGCCCTAGTCAAAAGAGTCTCAATGCTCAATGGATAGACTGGGGCGATCTGTAGACAAGCAACTACCTCCCATGTGAGGGGTGAGGAGAGGCTGGAGCTGCAGGCCTCAGCCACTTTGTCCCCACTGGCCCCTTTTCCCTCCTCAGACCTTTCTCCTGAGGTGTGGAGAGGTCAGCAGCCCGTTCCTTGTAATGTCATAGTGAAAATGTTGTTAGTGTAAAGCCTGGGGTTTACAGCTCATTGTAAAACAGAAATTTATGTGAGAAATTCTGGTATTTTGATGTTTGTTTTCATGTTAGATGGGGTGAAAATAGAAACATCAAAAATTTTCACTGAATGAAAAGTTCTTAAAAATCTGATTGGGAAATGTCAAAACCAAAAATTCTAATTTATTTCCTTTTTGTCAGCTGAAAATGAAA
The DNA here is from genome assembly GCF_007399415.2 of Gopherus evgoodei. Lineage (NCBI taxonomy): Eukaryota > Metazoa > Chordata > Testudines > Testudinidae > Gopherus > Gopherus evgoodei. The sequence goes on along the minus strand of NW_022059767.1, from coordinate 110,739 downwards.
ATTATCATTATAAATTAGACCAACTTCTGTTGGTGGAAGAGACAAGCTTTCGAGCTGCACAGTTCTTCTTCACATAGCCCGGAAACTTGTCTCTTCCACCAATATAAGTTGATCTAATAAAAGATATTACCCTCACCCGCCTTGTCTCTTTAATATCCTGGGACAACATGGCTACAAAACAGCAATGAAAATAATCATTATGAATTGTCTATGTGACTTAACATTAAAATGACATTTTAAGTTAAAATGACCATGCAAAATATTTCATTTTTTTAAAATATTGGAATTAGCACTATGAAATGAAAAAAAACACTTTTTTTTTAAATTGGAAATGACATTTTGAAATAAAAAAGTTCATTTTAAGTGGATATTTCAAACTAGAAAATGGAAAAATTGCAATTAGCTCTTCCTGGGATTTTCAAAGGGACCAAAAGATAATTAGATTCCCACATTCTATTGAAAACTCATTGGGATTTGAGCAACTAAGAGTAAAATTTTCAGAAGTGCCTGAGTCTTGTTTCAAAATAAGACTTTGGCTTCTGAGGATGTTTTAGACCATATTTTTTTTAGATTTTAAAAAATGTCAGCCAAAATCAGAAAATCAAAAATGTCAGGTTCTGATCCTAACATGAACATAGGCTGGTCCTCAGACAAAGTCTGTCAGAGATATTATATAAGGTGCAACATGGGAATACTTAATTCCAGGTGGACACTAAAACTTCAGTGTGAGGAGTTCATTTCTCTTGAGAAAAAATATCCTACCTATCATTTTCCATAGAGACCCTTTTATCTCTTTGTTTCTTAGACTGTAAATGATTGGATTCATTAGTGGTGGCACCACACAATACAACACAGCAGCCATCAGGTCTAGAGATGTTGAGGACATTGACCTGGGCCTCATGTAAGTAAATGATGCTGTACTGATAAATAAACAAAAAACAACCAGGTGAGGGATGCAAGTGGAGAAGGCTTTATACCTGCCCTGCTCAGAGGAGATTCTCATCACCGTGGAGAAGATGTGAATGTAGGACACAATTATGAATACAAAGCAGACCATACCTAGAACTGATCCAAGGGCAATCATGACTATTACATTAGCGTGTGTATCAGAGCAAGAGATCTTTAGCAACTGTGGCATATCACAGAAAAATTGAGCGATAACATTGGACCCACTGAAATGTAACCTAAAGGTATTAGCTGTGTGTAGTACAGAGCAGATCACGCTGCTGATCCATGAACTCACTGCCAACTGGGCACATGCACCTCTGTTCATAGTCACCTTGTAATGCAGAGGGTGGCAGATTGCAATGTAGCGATCATACGCCATCACCGTGAGAAAGGCCAGTTCTACTCCTGCAAAAGTTATAACTAAAAAGACTTGGGTGACACATCCAGAGAAAGAGATGAGTCTGTTGTTGGTTAGAGAGTCAGCCATGGACTTGGGGACCGTGACTGAGATGTAGCAGAGGTCTAGGAAGGATAAGTTGCCCAGGAAAAAGTACATGGGGGTGTGAAGGTGCTGATTGAGGGCTATGACGGTGATGATGAGAAGATTTCCCACCAGGGCTGCCAAGTATATCACTAGAAACACCAGGAAGTGTAAAATCTGCTCTTCTCACATGTCAGAGAATCCCAGGAGAAGGAACTCAGTCACGATGGTTTGGTTGGACATTTGTTCTGTAGATGTACACTGCAGAGGGAAGACCAATGGGTTATGGTTATGGAAGGAGAAACAGAAGATAGATGGAAACTGGTTTTATTTATTACTCTGCAGGACACATAAGGCAGCTCAGGAAAATAACAAGATCCTTCCCTTTCTTTGCCATCACCATGTAATTACAATGTTTACAATGCAGGTTCATGGGGTTCTACTTTACTGGCAGCTTCTTATTCAACGGACCTATTGCTTGTGTTTATTTTAAGGCCCGTCTGGTTATTTTACTGACTAAAAAGCTGGGAGTGGATGACAGGGGATGGATCATCTGATGATGCCTGTTCTGTTCACTCCCTTTGAAGCACCTAGCACAGGCCACAGTCAGAAGACAGGAGACTGAGCTAGATGGACCATTGGTCTGACCCAATATGGCCAGTCTTATGTTATTAAGGCCTTGGCTCAGAAAAGGTCTTAGGCCCCTAAATGCCATTTTAGGCAGTTCAGTCCAGTATCTGTGCCCTACTGGAAATCACAAAACCCCCACTCAGCTGCTCCCTTACCCCACAGATGGCTAAAGTCTTTCGGGGCCAGGGGCCAGATTGTTAAGTATATTTAGGCACTGGATGGGATTTTCAAAAATTTCTAGGTGTGTAAAATTCATTGCAAGTGTATTTGAAAATTCCATTAGGCACCTACATACTTTTAAACATCTGGGCCTAGGTACCTAACTTTCCACTGGCAATGTTCTCTGGGCATCTAAAAACCCAGTGGTGAGCAGGCCGAGGAGTTGCCTCAGTCTAGGCATCCAGGTTTACATCTCAGACCCAGTAGGACCTCAAACTAGGTGTTTCTCTGCTTATCTCACCTGCAGGGCCCAATCCAGTAGGTGGTGTCAGGGCATGCCTGAACTCACCCAGCATAAAGGTAGACAGTGTTCCCCACGTGGTGTTTAGCCCAGTAGTTAAATATCTCACTCAGAGTGTAGGAAGCCTGCACTCGATACTCCCTTCTCCACGCTATAGAAAAGGAAGTTGAGTCTCTGGCAGGGCCGGCGCTTCCATTTAAGCTACTAAGGTGGTCGCCTAGGGCATCAGGATTTGGGAGGGTGGCATTTTGCTGCTCTAGGCGGCAATTCAGCGGCGAGAGTTCCTTCTGCACTCTGTGTCTTCGGCAGCAATTCTGTGGCTGGTCCTTCACTCGCTCCGGGACTCGCCGCTGAAGTGCCCCGAAGACCGGGAGCACGGAAGGACCCCCACCTAGTGCGCCAAAAACCCTGGTGCTGCTCCTGGTCTCTGGTCAAGTGGAAGAGGGCCTAGTCACTGGGCTATGGGGTATTCCAGGCAGGGTGTCTTCAATCTGTTCTGCTGAAGCTGTTCCATGGTGTTAAAAGTGAATTGGGCCAGACATATAGAGGGCAAGGATCAACTGGCCTAAGCAATTAATATGTGCTTGAATACAGCTAAAAGTAAATGAATACATCTAGGAACAAAGAGCATAGGCCATACTTATAGGATGGGAAAATCTGTCCTAGGAAGCAGTGACTCTAAAAAAGATTTCAGGGTTATGATGAATAAATCAGTTGAATATGAGCTCCCAGTGTGATGCTGTGGCCAAGAGAGCTAATGCGATCGTGGGATGAATAAAGAGGGGAATCTTGAGTAGGAGCAGAGAGATTATTTTACCTGTGTATTTGAACATAAGAATGGCTATACTGTGTCAGAGCAATGGTCCATCTAGGCCAGTATCCTGTCATCCGACAGTGGCTGGTGCCAGATAGGAGTAAACAGAACAGGGCAGAGTCAGAGGCCTAGGGACACCCAGAGTATGGGGTTGCATCCCTGACCATCTTGACTAATAGTCATTGATGGACCTATCCTCCCTGAATTTAGCTAGTTCTTTTTAAAATTTGTTTATACTTCTGGCCTTCACAACATCCATGGCAACAAGTTCCATAGGGTGAGTGTTGTGTGAAGAAGCACTTCCTTTTGTTTTAAACCTGCTGCCTATTAATTTCATTGGGTGACCCCTGCTTCTTGTGTTCTCTAAAGGGGAACATAATATTTCCCTATTCACTTCTCCACACCATTCATGATTTTATAGATCTCTATAATACCCACCCTCCCCCATTCATCTCTTTTCAAAGCTCAACAGTTCTAGTCTTTTGAATCTCTCCTCATATGGAAACTGTTCCACACTCCTAATAACTTTTGTTGCCCTTTTCTGTACTTTTCCCCATTTCAATATATCTTTTTTGAGATAGGGTGACAAGAACTGCACAAAGTACTCAAGGTGTGGGTGTGTCATGGATTTATATAATGGCATTAAGATATTTTCTATTTTATTGTCTATCCTTTTCCTAATAGTTCCTAACATCGTGTCAGCATTTTTGTCTGCTGCTGCACACTGAGTGGATGTTTTCAGAATGACTTTAAGATTATTTTTTTTAATAGTAACAGCTAATTTAGACCCCATCATTTTGTATGAATAGTTGGGATTATGTTTTCCAGTGTGCATTACTTTGCATTTCTTAACATTGAATTTAATCTGCCATTTTCGTGCCAAAGTCATAGAATCATAGGACTGAAGGGGACCTTGTGAGGTCATCTAGTCCCATTCCCTGCATTCATAAGAACATAAGAATGGTCATACTGAGTCAGACCAAAGGTCTATCCAGCCCAGTACCCTGTCTACCGACAGTGGCCAATGCCAGGTTCCCCAGAGGGAGTGAACCTAACAGGTAATGATCAAGTGATCTCTCTCCTGCCATCCATCTCCACCCTCTGACAAACAGAGGCTAGGGACACCATTCCTTACCCATCCTGGCTAATAGCCATTTATGGACTTCACCACCATGAATTTATTCGGTTTTCTTTTAAACCCTGTTATAGTCCTAGCCTTCACAACCTCCTCAGGCAAGGAGTTCCACAGGTTGACTGTGTGCAGTGTGAAGAAGAACTTCCTTTTGTTTGTTTTAAACCTGATGCCCATTAATTTCATTTGGTGGATCCTAGTTCTTATATTATGGGAACAAGGAAATAACTTTTCCTTATTCACTTTCTCCACATCACTCATGATTTTATATACCTCTATCATATCGCCCCCTTAGTCTCCTCTTTTCCAAGCTGAAAAGGCCTAGCATCTTTAATTTCTCCTCATATGGGACCCATTCCAACCCCTAATAATTTTAATTGCCCTTCTCTGAACCTTTCCTTACCTCACGATAACTTAATTTACGTAAGAGCTATTGGTGAGGGACCTTGTCAAAGGCTTTCTGGAAATCTAAGTACACTATGTCCACTGGATCCCCCTTGTCCACATGTTTGTTGACCCCTTTAAAGAACTTTAATAGGTTAGTAAGACACGATTTCCCTTTACAGAAACCATGTTGACTTTTGCACAACAATTTATGTTCTTCTATGTGTCTGACAATTTTATTTTTTACCATTGTTTCAGCTAAGTTGCCAGTTACTGACATTAGACTTACCAGTATGTAATTGCCAGGATCACCTCTAGAGCCCTTTTTAAATATTGGCGTTACATTAGCTATCTTCCAGTCATTGAGTACAGAAGACAATTTAAAGGATAGGTTACAAACCATAGTTAGTAGCTCAGCAATTTCACGTTTGAGTTCTTTCAGAACTCTTGGGTGAATGCCATCTGATCCCAGTGACTTGTTACTGTTAAGTTTCTCAATTAATTCCAAAACCACCTGTAGTGACAATTCAATCTGTGACAATTCCTCAGATTTGTCACCTACAAAAGCCGGCTCAGGTTTGGGAATCTCCCTAACATCCTTAGCCGTGAAGACCGAAGCAAAGAATTCATTTAGTTTCTCTGCAATGACTTTATCGTCTTTAAGTGCTCCTTTTGTATCTCAATCATCCAGTGGCCCCACTGGTTGTTTAGCAGGCTTTCCGCTTCTGATGTACTTAAAATACATTTTGTTATTACCTTCTGAGTTTTTGGCTAGCTGTTCTTCAAACTCCTTTTTGGCTTGTCTTATTACATTTTTACACTTAATTTGACAGTGTTTATGCTCCTTTCTATTTACCTCACTAGGATTTGACTTCCACTTTTTAAAAGATGCCTTTTTATCTCCCACTGCTTCTTCTACATGGTTGTTAAGCCACGGTGGCTCTTTTTTAGTTCCTTTTCTGTTTTTTTTCAATTTGGGGTATACATTTAAGTTGAACCTCTATTATAGTGTCTTTGAAAAGTATCCATGCAGCTTGCAGGGATTTCACTCTAGTCACTGTACCTTTTAATTTCTGTTTAACTAACCTCCTCACTTTTGCATAATTCCCCTTTCTGAAGTGAAATGCCACAGTATTGGGCTGTTGAGGTGTTCTTCCCACCATAGGAATGTTAAAAGTTATTATATTATGGTCACTATTTCCAAGTGGTCCTGTTCCAGTTACCTCTGGACCAGATCCTGTGCTCCACTCAGGACTAAATTGAGAATTGCCTCTCCCCTTGTGGGTTCCTGTACCAGCGGCTCCAAGAAGCAGCCATTTAAATTATTGAGAAATTTTTTCTCTGCATTTCATCCTGAGGTAACATGCTCCCAGCCAATATGGGGTTAATTGAAATCCCCCACTATTGTTGAGTTCTTTATAATGATAGCATCTCTAATCTCCCTTAGCATTTCATCATCACTATCACTGTCCTGGTCAGGTAGTTGATAATAGAGCCTTTCTGTTATATTCTTTATTAGAGCATGAGATTACTATCCATAGAGATTCTATGGAACATGTGGATACACTTTATATTTTTACTTCATTTGAGTCTATATTGTTTTCAAATATAATGCCACTCTCCCCCTCCCGCACCCACCACCGCACGACCTGTTCTGTCCTTCCAATATATTTTGTACCTCGGAATGATTGTGTCCCATTGATTGTCCTCACCCCACTAGGTTTCTGTGATGCCTTTTATACCAATATCCTCCTTTAACACAAGGCACTCTAGTTCACCCATCTTACTATTTAGACTTCCATCATTTGTGTACAAGCACTTTAAAAACTTGTCACTGTTTATTTGTCTGCCCTTTTTTGATGTGTCAGATTCTTTTTTATGAGAATGTTTCTTTTGTGATCTGGCCCATACTTTATCCTCTTCCATCCTCTTCTCCTGACTAAAACCTAGAGAATCTCTATCAATAGACTCTCCTCTAAGAGAAGTCTCTGTCCGATCCATGTGCTCTTCTGCAGCAGTCTGCTTTCCCCCGTCTCTTAGTTTAAAAACTGCTCTGCAACATTTTTAATGTTAAGTGCCAGCAGTCTGGTTCCACTTTGGTTTAGGTGGAGCCAGGCCCCAGCGCATCAAGCGCGTGCTTGGGGTGCCATGCCGCAGAGGGCGTTCTGCCGGTTGCCAGGAGGGCAGCAGGCAGCTCCGGTGAACCTCCCGCAGGCGTCCCTGCGGAGGGTACGACGGTCCCAAGGCTCCGGTGGAGCATCTGCAGGCATGCCTGCGGGAGGTCCACCGGAGCCACGGGACCAGCGGACCCTCCGCAGGGACATCTGCGGGAGATCCCCTAAAGCCGCGGGATCAGCGAGCGGCAGAGCGCCCCCCGCGGCGTGCCGTCGTGCTTGGGGCAGCGAAATGGCTAGAGCCGGCCCTAGGTGGAGCCCATCCCTTCTGTATACACTCCCCCATCCCAAAAGTTTCCCCAGTTAATAATAAATCTAAACATCTCCTCTCTACACCATTGTCTCATCCACGCATTGAGACGTTGATGCTCTGCCTGCCTACCTGGCCCTGTGCATAGAACTGGAAGCATTTCCGAGAATGCCACCATAGAAGTCCTGGATTATCTAGACCATCTAGACTAAGTGTTATCTAGACTATCCCTTAGAGGTGTTTGTCTAATCTGCTTTTTAAAAATCTCCAATGATGGAGATTCCACTACCTCTCTAGGCAATTTATTCCAGTGTTTAACTACCCTGACAGTTAGGGAGTTTTTCCTAATGTCCAACCTAAACTGCCCTTGCTGCAATGTAAGCCCATTGTGTCTTGTCCTATCCTGAGAAGTTAAGAACAACAATTTTTCTCCCTCCGCCTTGTAACAGAGAGGAAGAATTACTTCTCATGTTTTCCTTATAACACTCCTGCTAACAAATCCCAGAATGATGTTTGCTTTTTTGCAACAATGTTACACTGTTGACTCATATTTAGCTTGTGATCCACTATGACCCCCAGTTCCTTTTCCACAGGACTCCTTCCCAGGCAGTTTTTTACCATTTTGTATGTGTGCAACTGATCGTTCTTTCACAAGAGGAATACTTTGCATTTGTCCTTATTAAATTTCATCCTATTTACTTCAGACCATTTTTCAAGTTTGTCCTGATCATTTTAAATTTTCATCCTATCCTCCAAAGCAATTGCAACCCCTCCCAGCATGGTATCGTCCGTAAACTTTATAAGTGTCCTCTCTATGCCGTAATCTAAATCATTGATGAAGATATTGAACAGAACCAGACCCACAACTGATCCCCGTGGGACCCCACTTAATATCCCCTTCCAGCATGACTGTGAACCACTGATTATTACTTTCTGGGAATGGTTTTCCAACAAGTTATGAACCTATCTTATAGTAGATCCATCTAGGTTGAATTTCCATAGTTTGTTTATGAGAAAATCATGTGAGACAGTATCAAAAGCCTTACTAAAGTCAAGATATACCACATCCCCCCATATAGATATACCACGTCCCCCTTATCCACAAGACTTGTTACCCTGTCAAAGAAAGCTATCAGGTTGGTTCGACACTATTTGTTCTTGACAAATTAATGCTGACTGTTACTTATTACCTTATTATCTTCTAGATGTTTGCAAATTGATTGCTTAATTATTTGCTTCATTATCTTTCTGGACACTGAAGTTAAACTGGCTGGTCACCAGATTTTGTGAGTTCCCTTTGTAACTCTTCACAGTCTGCTTTGGATTTAACTATCTTGAGTAATTTTGTATCATCTGCAAACTTTGCCACATAACTGCTTACCCCTTTTTCTGGATCATTTATGAATAAGTTGAACAGCACTGGTCCCAGTACAAATCACTGGGGGACCCCTCTGTTGACCCCACTTTACTGTGAAAAGTGACCTTGTATTCCTGCCTTTTATTTCCTGTATTTTAACCAGTTACTGCTCCATGAGAGGACCCTCTTTCTTATACCACATCTGCCTACGTTGCTTAATTGGCTTTGGTGAGGGACCTTGTCACAGGCTTTCTGAAAGTCCAAGTACAATATATTGACTGGATCACCCTTGTCTACATATTTGTTGACACACTAAAAGAATTATAATAAATTGATCAGACATGATTGCCTTTTACAAAAGCCATGTTGACTCTTCCCTAGTGCAATATGTTCATCTATATGTCTGATAATTCTGTTCTTTACTACAATTTCAACCAAATTGCCTAGTACTGAAGTAAGGCTCACTCGTCTTTAATTGCCAGGATCACCTCTGGAGTCTTTTTTTTTTTAAATGGCATTACATTAACCATCTGCCAGTTGTCTGGTACAGAGGCTGATTTATGCAATAGGATATATACCACAGTTAGTAGTTCTGCAATTTCATATTTATGTTCCTTTAGAACTCTTAAGTGAATCTTGGCACTGGTGTGACTAGTGTTGGCATACTGTCAGGTTTTGGTGCCGCAATTCAAGAAGGATGTTGATAAATAGAAGAAGATTCAGAGAAGACCCACAAGAATGATTAGAGGATTAGAAAACATGCCTTACAGAGATAGATCCAAAGAGCTCAATCTATTTATCTTAACAAAGAGAAGCTTAAGGGTTGACTTGATTACAGTCTCTAAGTATCTACATGGGGAAAATATTTAATAATGGGCTTTGCAATCTAGCAGAGAAAGGTATAATACAATTCAATGGTTGGAAGCTGAAGACAGAAAAATTCAGTCTGGAAATAAGCTGTACATTTTTAAGAGTGAAAGTAATTAACTATTGAAACAATTTACCAAGGGTCGTGGTGGATTCTCCATCACTGACAATTTTTTAATCAAGATTGGATGTTTTTAAAAGATCTGCTCTAGGAATTATTTTAGGGAAGTTCTATGGCCTGTGTTATACAAGTGGTCACACTAGATAATTACAATGTTCCCTTCTGGCCTTGGATCTATGACTCTGTGAATATTTTTCAGAGTTGTAGCTGTGTTAGTTTGCATCAGCAAAAAAAAAACACCAACAAAAAAAACCGAGCTTACTTGTGGCACCTTAGAGAGTAGGGACGTTAGAGACAAGAGCTGAGGATGCATTCTTTTCAGTCAGCCATAAAAATATTGGCATACTTTGGTGCCATGCGGGCACATTTTTATGGCTGACTTAGAACAACGTTTCCTCAGCTCTCATCCCCTAAAGCCCCTACTCTACTTGCAATACATTGATGACATCTTCATCAGCTGGACCCATGGAAAAGAAGCCCTTGAGGCTGATTTAATTCACAGTAAAATCTGACATTTCCATTCACATTTAAATGGTTAAATTCAACCCCTTAAAAAGCTCAGGGACTGAATGACAGCAGTGAACTTACTGTGCTGAGAAGTGTGGCTGTCACCCAGTTGATGTTGTGTTTGCTTTCCAACTTCAGAATACTGCTGGTCACAAAAGGAATTATCATTGAAGCTTCTGTCTAATCTATCTGTCACCAGCTAATGCTCCAATCACTGTAGTATCTGGATGTCAAATGTTCAGCTACTGAAGAGCCCTTTCATTGTTCTCACTGAGACTGAATGTCAATAAATGCAGACCTCTTGCTCGCTGCCTATGAGCTGCGTGGCTGACTCTGGGTATCTCTGGCAGCAAAGGGCTGGTGCTGTGGGCAGAAGATTATCCATGTCTGTTCTCTAAGGACAGTTGGTGAGTCACTCCCTGGAGCCCTGTTCAGGCTCAGAAGTGGAGGCTCAAAGGCAAAAGTTAACTTTTCTGGGAGTTTCTGCTGTTTTATGAAACTCAAGTGAGACAAAGACTGAGAGGCAGGGGGACTTCATGGGCTGAAATCAGGGCTGGGAGCCAGGATCACCATGTGCAGAGGATCTGTGTTTTTCCTAGACACTGAAAGTGTCTCTATGTCTATTACATTATGCTGTGTCTGTGTGTTCATTGCGAGTCCAATAATCTGTCAGTTCCTGGCTTCCCTGGTCATTATCATGCTGATGTGAGATACTTAGTTCTGTGCTTCTATCTCAGGCCTCAGCCCTGCTGCTAGGATGGAGATGCTTGGGGAGCCATAAAGCAGCCTGTTATTAAAGCAGGATCAAAATCCTCAGCACTTCCCATCCTGCTCAGCTCTGTTTAACTTGTGCTGAACCGTGCAAGAGTCTGCATCTATCCTGTACAGTGTAGAGCCCTCTCTGAACCAAAGTCACCTGCCTGGCCCAGATCAGGAGGTGAGGTTAGCCTTGAATACATGTAATAGCCAAACTCAGTTTAGTGACTTGCAGGTTTGCATGGCAGAGGGGCAATGAGAATAGAGGCTGTCATAAACAGATGGTTAAGGGTTAATGTCTCTTTTACCTGTAAAGGGTTAAGAAGCTCAGTAAACCTGGCTGACACCTGACCAGAGAACCAATAGGGGGACAAGATACTTTCAAATCTTGGTGGAGGGAAGTCTTTGTATGTGCTTTTTGTTTTGTTCGTTGTTCGCTCTCGGGACTGAGAGGGACGAGACATCATTCCAGGCTCTCCAAATCTTTCTGAATCAGTCTCTCATGTTTCAAAATTGTAAGTAATAGTCAGGCAAGGTGGATTAGTCTAATGTTTGTTTTCTCAATTTGTAAATGTTTCTTTTTGCTGGAAGGATTTTAACCTCTGCTGTAACTTTGAATCTAAGGCTTGGGGGGAGTCCCTCTGGTCTATATGAATCTGAATACCCTGAAAAGCATTTTCCATCCTGATTTTACAGAGATAATTTTTACCTTTTCTTTCTTTAATTAAAAGCTTTCTTTTTAAGAACCTGATTGATTTTTCCTTGTTTTAAAATCCAAGGGGTTGGGTCTGAACTCACCAGGGACTGGTGGGGGGAAAGTACGGAGGATTTTTAATTCCTCCTTGTTTTAAGATCCAAGGAATTTGGATCGGTGTGAAGCCTCTCAAGGCAACCCAGGGAGAGAAAAGTCTGGAGAGGGAAAAGAGGGGGGATGGTTAATTTCTCATTGTTTTAAGGTCCAAGGGGTTTGGATCTGTGTTCCCCAGGGAAGGTTTTGGGGGAACAGAAAGTGTGCCAGACACTAAATTCTGGCTGGTGGCAGTATACCAGATCTAAGCTAGTAATTAAGCTTAGAACTGTTCATGCAGGTCCCCACTTTTTATACTCTAAAGTTCAAAGTGGGGAAAAAAACCATTGACAGAGGTCTCTACTGAAATAGTTACCAAACGGTTGAAACTTTATTAAATCTTTAGGCTTGGGATTTTTAAAGCTGCCTTGGAGAGTTCAGCACCCAAATCCTGTTGATTGTAATAAGAACTGAGTATCCAAATCCCTCCAGCAGTTTTGAAGTTCTCACCAATAATTTCTAAAATGATGGCTCTTGGTCTAAAGCATCCAGCGGTCTCACCGTGTAGTTTAAGGCATCGGTTCTGAATAAAGCTGGCCAAAATTTTGCAGACAAAACTTCCCTTTTCCAAAAAATGCATGTTGAGGTTGTTAAAAAACATTCCTAATTTGTGTCAAATTCACTGAATTGTTTAAGCTGGGAAAAAATGCCATTTTCTAAACAAAACATTTTGATTTGTTTATTTGAAATGAATTTTGGTTTTGAAGTTTGTTTAGATTTTATTTTCTTTGTTAAATTGCATTTTGGGTGAATCAAAACCTTCTGTTTGACCTAAGACTTAAAAAAAATATACTTCCGTTCAGCCATCAAACTAAAATGTTTCTTATTCGCACTGCTGTAAGTATGACCTATAAAGCTGACATGGCTTGAGCCTGGCCTACATGAGTGACTGCCTCTGACCCAGGGGCGGCTCCAGGCCCCAGCACGCCAAGTGCGTGCTTGGGGCGGCAAGCCAAGGGAGGTGCTCTGCCGGTCACTGGGACGGCGGCAGGCAGGCAGCCTTCGGCAGCATGCCTGCGAAGGGTCCGCTGGTTCCGCGGCTTTGGTGGAGCAGTGGGACCAGCGGACCGTCCGTAGGCATGCCTGCGGGAGGTCCACTGAAGCTGCGGGACCGGCGAGCGGCAGAGCGCTCCCCGCGGCATGCCACCGTGCTTGGAACAGCGAAATGTATAGAGCCACCCCTGCTCTGACCCATGCCTTACTGACACATTGATGTGGTCAGCCTGGGCTCCCAAGATTCATCCACCTCTTTATAAAGAGAAGGGGTGTCAAACTCAGGTATAACCACACAGCTCCTTCTCCGCACTCATATCAATTAGATGTATTATTTAGAGTTGGAGAGAAGATCCTTTATTTAGAGTTGGAGAGAAGATCCTTCCCTTCTCAGAAACTGTCTCCACCCTCTCCTGAGTATCCTTATTTGAAGGCCACCATCTTAGTTGACATACCAAGGACTGAAACAGGAAACCTCCAGATGTAAACACATGAGCTGCTTCAGCTTATGCTAAAGGGACAATGTCCTTTAGTACTCCCTGTACCAGGTTCATATCCTCCGGATGGAGCACAAAGGGGGAAGCTCTACACACACTGGCAAGTGGGTTTCACTTGCAATGAAGGTTTTGTCTGTCTGTGGCTCCTTTCAGTCATTGCAGTGATGGGAACTGCAGAGCCACAGAATTGTCAATGGAGACGAGCTAAGAAATTGGGCTTCTTTTGCATGGGGACAGGTTATGGACCTAGAACCCAGGACTCCATTAGCCCTCTCTTGAACTGTGAGGAATATGGGATTTGAGCCACAATTGAATCTTGTCTCCAACATCCCAGTTTGGGCCCCACTCCTGTGAGCCCCATGATGTAGACCCACATGGGGTCCAGCTCAATAGCCTCAGTGTATCAGACCCTGCTGGCTGCTTTGTTCTGTTCTGTGGTTCCGCAGCTATTAGAGCCTAAGGACCAAGGACATAAATGGTTCCCTGGGGTAAAGGGTAGGGAGGATATTTTTCAGGGAAAAAAAACCCTTGTGCTCCACTATGAGTGTTGTGGGGTAGATCTTTCTTATTATTAACCCCGAGTTACCTGGGACAAAGGCATCTGTGAGGGGAAGGGCAAACACAGGTGGTTGCATCAATTAAAAGTTCCGGTTCCCTGACAGGTCATATTCTGCTAACCCAAGCTACACAGTCTAATGAAAAGTCTGGCTCATCTAAACCCTGTTCAAAAGATTAAAAAAAAACCATGTCAATTGCTGAATCCTGCTTCAAGTGATTTGCAACAGAGGTGCGAATTCTTATAATCAGGTTCCTAGCAGAAAACAATTAGTCAGGTATGCCTCTGGGCTTAAGACCTTCCAGAGAAATGTGTAAATCAGCCAGCAGGTCTGTTGTACACACATACAAAGATATTTTTTGACTGAAAATAGAAAACCCAGATATCAATTTATTGTTTTTGTTTACAATAAAAAAGTTTGGTTTTCAGCAGTTTTTATGCAAAAATATTTAGTTTTGTGATGAATATTTTTGGCTTTTGCTTCTCCAAAACTGGAAGGAAGAAAAAAGGGAAAAAAAAGTTTGTTTTTAGTTTCAAGACAAAAAGTTGAAGTTTTCCACAGAAAATCCCCCATATTCCTGCTGTCATGAATGTCGGTGTGTGTGTGTGTATAATAGTTATTAATTGCTATTCCAAAATGTGATTTATGTGTTAAATTTGTTCCAGACAGTTCCAGCATCCTCACCCACAAGCTACAGAGAGTCACAAAACCAGTGATTGCAAGGCATTAAAGATGAAAGGGTCCAACAGCCAAACAAGGGGGCATTCAAGCTGGGGGGTATACATGGCCTGGCCAAATGCACTGGCCAACTGGGAAAAAATATACTGAGACAGAAGGAAGATTTCACAGGGCTGGTCAACCACTAGGCGAACTAGGTGTCCGCCTAGGGCGCCTAGTATTTGGGATCGCCTAAAAGCGCACTCAGACGAGGAGGTGGAGTGGAGGTGAGCTGGAGTGGGGGTGGGGTGCTGGGAGGGCCACCTGCAGTAACCGGGGGGGGGTGTGCACAGGGGAACCACTCCACGTCCCAGATCACCTCCACTCTGCCTCCTCTGCTGAGCACACAGCCCCCCCTCTAAGTCTCCTCCAATCGGCTCCGCAAGCTGGGGGGGGGAGGAGAATTAGAGCGGTACCGGCGTGCTCAGCAGAGGAGGCAGAGAGGAGGTGAATGGTGGCAGGCTCTCCAGGTGGGATTAGCTGCCACAGTGAGCTGTGTTAACCGCTCGGGGGGAGGGGGAACTCCATTGGTGTAAAATAAGGTTGCTCCATCGAAGATAACGGACCGGATTGCCATCTGGTTTAAACTGAGGTAGCTCCAGTGGAGTCAGTGGGCCACATTCTGCTCTAGTGTAAATTGATGTACCTCCATTGGATCAGTGGGGCAGACCCAGCTGCTGGGAATCAGGCATAGCTCCACTGGAGTCAATGACCCAGATCCCCAGCTGCGGGAAATGAGAGTAGCCCCATTGAAAGTAACAGAGTTACATTAGCTTACTAGAACTGAGAATCTACCCCTGTCGCTGCCAGAACAACATGTTCTGATGTTTTCTGCGTGAACCTAGAGGTCCTTATAGTGTATGGCTGCCCCTTTGCAGCCCCAGAAATTCTGCTGACTTCTTTCCCCCTTTATACAATATTGTTGCTTCTTTCTCACTGTGTATCAATAATCCAGTACAACACACATGCTAAGTTCTCCTCAGTGACCCAATTCAGCCATGCAGTTGCATTTAGATAGTATAGATGCTCTGTTCTCCTTCCTTCCCAGCCTGAGGCAGCAAGGTCTAGTGGATCGAGCACTGGAGATGTAGATTTGTGACCTCACTCTGCCATGTATCTACTATGTGGCCCGGGGAAATTACCTCACTTCTCTGTGCCTTGGTTTCTCTTCCCACTTTTTGTTTCCTTTGTGTCTTTAGAGTGTAATGCCATTGAGTCAGGATCTTCTCATCCTGTGTGTGCAAGCCCTGACAAGCACAATATGGCTGTGATCTTGAACAGGGCATGAAATCACAGCCGTGATATACATAAATACTACTATTAATTGTCCCTTCAGGCCCTCTGGAACTTTTCATCAGGCTCCTGCCCCAGTGACTCACCTGACCATTTCAGCCCTTCACCGTGAGCCAGCTGCACAAATTGCAGCCGGCTTGTTTCCAGACCATGCCAAGGAAACGTCTGTACATGCTTGTGCTCCACATCCTTCACATCTTCACCCTCATGTCCTGCCCTGTCACGAAGTGGCGGGACTTCCTACTACCTCTGGAGGGTGAGGAACCCTGATGGGCCAGCCTATACTCCACCCTGGTCCTGAAGCCCACTGGGGATATCTGTTGGTGTCTCCTTCATGGAGCCCTGAGCACAGGCATGTTCTTGGCGCAGTTCACCCGCATCCTGGACACCTGCCCCTTTTGTGGCATGAAGGAGACCCTGGTGCACATGTATCTGGAGTGTCCCAGGTTGCAGCCCCTATTCTGGCTCCTTCAGAACCTCCTGCTGAGGTTCTGGCTGCATTTCTCCCCACACTTGTTTATATTTGCACACACTATCCATGGCCCCACTAAGTCATGAGATCTCCTTGTCAACTTCCTCCTGGACCTAGCCAAAGTAGCGATCTACAACACCAGCCGGAAGATGCTGGACGAGGGGTGCTCTGTGACTGTGGGGCTTATTTCCACTCCCGTGTATCTGGTCTCACGCATCTGGGCAGAGTTCCTCTGGGCAGCATCCGCTGGGTCCCTTGACACCTTTGAGGAGCAGTGGGTTTGTGACCTGCTGCTCACAAACCAGGAAGAATTAGTAGGGGAAGCAAAAAAGTGGATGGGAAACTGGGAGGCAGTGACCATGAGACAGTTGAGTTCAGGATCCTGACGCAAGGAAGAAAGGAGAGAAGCAGAATACAGACCCTGAACTTCAGAAAAGCAAACTTTGATTCCCTCGGGAAATTGATGGGCAAGGTCCCCTGAAAGAATAACATGAGGGGGAAAGGAGTCCAGAAGAGATAGCTGTATTTTAAAGAATCCTTACTGAGGTTGCAGGAAAAAAACATCCTGATGTGCAGAAAGAATAAAATATGGCACGCAACCAGCTTGGCTTAACAGTGAAATCCTTGCTGCTGTTAAACACAAAAAAGAAGCTTACAAGAAGTGGAAGGTTGGACAAATGACCAGGGAGGAGTTTAAAATTATTGTTCAGGCATGCAGGAGTGAAATCAGGAAGGCCAAATCATAATTGGAATTGCAGCTAGCAAGGGCTGTTAAGAGTAACAAGAAGGTTTCTTCACGTATGTTAGCAACAAGAAGGTGGTTAAGGAAAGTGTGGGCCCCTTACTGAATGAGGGAGCCAACCTAGTGACAGAGGATGTGGAAAAAGCTAATGTACTCAATGATTTTTTTTGCCTCATGAACAAGGTCAGCTCCCAGACTGCTGCATTTGGCAGCACAGTATGGGGAGAAGGTTACCAGCCCTCTGTGGAGAAATAAGTAGTTCAGGACTATTTAGAAAAGATGGAGGAGCACAAGTCCATGGGGCCAGATGCGCTGCATCCAAGGGTGCTAAAGGAGTTGGCGACTGTGATTGCAGAGACATTGGCCATTATCTTTCAAAACTCATGGCGATCGGGGAAGGTTCCAGATGACTGGAAAAAGGCTAATGTAGTGCCCATCTTTAAAAAAGGGAAGAACGAGGATCCAGGGAACTGCAGGCCAGTCAGCCTCACCTCAGTCCCTGGAAAAATCATGGAGCAGGTCCTCAAGGAATCAATTCTGAAGCACTTAGAGGAGAGGAAAGCGATCAGGAACAGTCAGCACCGATTCAACAATGGCAAGTCATGCCTGACTAACCTAATTGCCTTCTATGACGAGATAACTGCCTCTGTGGATGAGGGGAAAGCAATGGACGTGTTACCCCTTGACTTTAGAAAAGCTTTTGATACTGTCTCCCGCAGTATTTTTGCCAGCAAGTTAAAGAAGTATGGGCTGGATGAATGGACTATAAGGTGGATAGAAAGCTGGCTAGATCGTCGGGCTCAGCGGGTAGTGATCAATGGCTCCATGTCTAGCTGGCATCCAGTATCAAGCAGAGTGCCCCAAGAGTTGGTCCTGGGGCTGGTTTTGTTCAATATCTTCCTTAATGATCTGGAGGATGGTGTGGACTGCACTCTCAGCAAGTTTGCAGATGACACTAAACTGGAAGGAGTGGTAGATACGTTGGAAGGTTGGGACAGGATATAGACGGACCTAGACAAATTAGAGGATTGGGCCAAAAGAAATCTAATGAGTTCAATAAGGACAAGTGCAGAGTTCTGCACTTAGGATGGAAGAATCCCATGCACTGTTACAGACCAGGGACCAAATGGCTTGGTATATTTTCTGCAGAAAAGAACCTAGGGGTTACAGTGGACGAGAAGCTGGATATGAGTCAACAGTGTGCCCTTGTTGCCAAGAAGGCTAATGAAATTTTGGGCTGTTTAAGTTGGGGTATTGCCAGAAGATCGAGGGACGTGATCATTCCCCTCTATTTGAAATTGGTGAGGCCTCATCTGGAGAACTGTTTCCAATTTTGGGCCTAACACTAAAAGAAGGATGTGGAAAAATTGGAAAGAGTCCAGCAGAGGGCAACAGAAATTATTAGGGGGCTGGAAAACATGACTTATGAGGAAAGGCTGAGGGAACTGGGATTGTTTAGTCTGCAGAAGAGAAGAATGGGGGGGATTTGATACCTGCTTTCAACTACCTGAAAAGGGGTTCCAAAAAGGATGGATCTAGACTGTTCTCAGTGGTAGCAGATGACAGAACAAGGAGTAATTGTTAGGCTATAGATATTCAGGCCTGTCTGCAAAAGGCCTGTACTTTTAGAATTTAGGTGTATTCTTATCACTTAGCTAGTTATAGAGGCATAAAAGAAAGAGTCAAAATCACTGTGTCTGTGTAATGACCTTCTCTTACTGTGACAGGCTAAGGCCTTCAACTAAGATGTAGTTAGGCATCCATAAGCTGGAAAGCGTATGGCACATCCTCACATTCCAAACTAGTCACATTGAAATAAGATGCTATTGGGCTATTAGGAATACAGTCCTGTCCTGATATTCCTATCACCTCCAGAGAAAGAGAAGAGCCTAGAAGATGTAAAAGGAAACTTAGTTTGATAGCACTCTGTTTGGCAAGAACTCACTTATCAATAGACACAGCTGGAAAACCCTTATGTCTGTATAGATGTAGTTGTGAAATCCTCACTTCTGTATTGTTTTGTATGTTTGTTTGCATGGTCTCTGTCTGGTTCTGTGATTCTTTCTGTCTGCTGTATAATTAATTTTGTTGGGTGTAAACCAATGAAGGTGGTGGAATATAATTGGTTAAATAACCATGTTACAATATATTAGGACTGGTTACTTAAATTTCAGTAAAATGATTGGTTAAGGAATAGCTAAGCAAAACTCAGGTTTTACTATATAGTCTGCACTCAATCAGGAAGTAAGGGGGGGGAATGGGAATGGACTGGGAATGGAGGAATTGGGATCGTGTTTTGCTAAAGGAGGAAATGGGAGCAGGGGATGGGAACAGGAACAGGAACACAGGCAAGTTTCTGTGGTGTTAGAGCTGGGAAGAGAAACACTAAGGAAGGAAACTGGAATCATGCTTGCTGGAAGTTCACCCCAATAAACGTTGAATTGTTTGCACCTTTGGAGTTTGGGTATTGTTGCTCTCTGTTCATGTGAGAAGGAGCAGCAAAGTGGGAGGGTGAAGGAATAAGCCCCCTAACAGTAATGGTCTCAAGTTGCAGTGGGGGAGGTTTAGGTTGGATGTTAGGAAAAACTTTTTCACTAGGAGGGTGGTGATGCACTGGAATGTGTTACCTAGGGAGGTGGTGGAATCTCCTTCCTTAGAGGTTTTTAAGGTCAGGCTTGACAAAGCCCTGGCTGGGATGATTTAGTTGGAGATTGGCCCTGTTTTGAGTAGGGGGTTGGACTAGTTGACCTCCTGAGGTCCCTTCCAACCCTGATATTCTATGCTCGGTCTCTGTCAGGTTCCCTTTGTTTAGCGCTGTGACCTCACTCTTGTCCCTGTTATATCTTTAGTTGTCCCCTGTAATTAATTGAGATCCCAGACCTTGTGGATCCTCCACTAAGGCTGGGGGAGGTCATTTAGCAGTGGGCAGACTCTGCCCACCCACTTCCAGGATCCCAACAGGTTGAGACTAATATACCTTCCTTCATGCCCTCTCCTGTAGCTGTCTAGTCTGACCCTGTCACAATATTAAAATGCAAAAAAATGTCTGTAAAACCCTTAGAGATGTTTTAGAATGCTTCAAAAATCACAACGGCTACCAGATCTCATTTTTCATATCATCATGTCTGATCTTGCTAAACCTAATTCACTATGTAATCCTTCTGCCCCTCTGAATTGGCAGCAACAAGGGCCAGGTTCAGTATCCAGGGATTCCATTTCAATAACGCAATGCAAAACTGGCTTGAGCCCCCACCTATTGACCTGGGACAATTACATGCCACCCCACCCACCTGGTGCCTCTAGGAGGCAATACTTCCCCTCATGCAAGCACTGAGTCTGAAAGTAGCAAAATCTTTTTAATAAAGGAGGGAAACAATGAGGCATCATGTTGGGGAAACACCACAAACAGGATTCATAACACAAACCATGAGCAAAAGACCCACCACCAAGTAAGTTTTGGCAGTGTCCTTTTCCCCTCAGGGTCTTAAGTCCAATCAGCCCAAAGTCCAACAACCCCAAAGTCTCTGTCCCTGGTCAGTGCCGCCCCAGAGTTCAAAAGTCTATCTGCAGAGTTTTAACCCCGCACACACCTGGGTGGAAATGGGGGGCCATACAGGGTGTTAAGGGGCACCTTACATGGTCTGAGGCCGACTGCCCCATTACTCTGTGGAGTTCTGCTGCAGCCTTCACCACGAACAGCTTCATCCCTCCAGCTATCCCCGCAAGCTGCTCCACTCCACTTGTTGTTCCATGGGCAGCTTCAACCATCTCACAAACTTCTCTGCTCTGCCAGCCACTTAGCAAGATATTTTTAGGCTTCCTCACTGGTTAACACAGCACTCAGTGATCTCAGCCCAGTAATTTTAGCTCTTTTAGTGGTTTCAGCTCTTAGTGATTTGACCTTTTAGCAGGGGAAGCCTCAGTACTGGTACACCATTGGCTCAAAGTGAAGTCAGTTCAACATCCTCTAGCTAAGCACCTAAGGGAAACAAAATTAGCTCTACTATTCAACAGTGGAGAAAAAGATCTAGTTGGTACCCCCAGGCCCTCAACAGGAACCCCTCCTACAAAGTGCACATACCTATCCCCAGCATCTCTCAATTCACTGGGTTTTGGGACCCATGTCCCTTGTCTAGCGAGTGCTACTTAGTTGATTGTGAGACTCTCTATCATAAAACAGTTTCATAGTCCTTCATTCACATAATCAAGGTAACAACACTTTATTCTTTCTGCCCCAATAACAGAGAAATTGGGGATCCCACAGCTGACAAAGTGATCATTTGGGGCTGCCATGGGCTCATGTTAGGCGGGGTGGATGTGCCTATGCAAACAAGATCAGCCCCTGAAATTCTTTTCCACACTCACCATAATTCACCACCAGATGTCAGAGTAGAGCTCATCCTGATTCTGCTTACAACTATAATAGTTCTTTTGAAATCAAATGAACACCATGCATGATTAAAGGCTACTTGTGTGAGAAACAAGTTGAATGCTTAACATTAACTGAAGTAACAAATAGATCTGGTTGAATAATAGATTTTTCAGTTCATTGGCAATTTTGAAAAATAATATAAAGAATCGTTTCAGGTCAAATGAGAAATGACATTTTAAAAAAATAGTGAATAGGAAAAAAAAGAATTAAAAGAAAATAAAACATTTTGTTTAATTTTCCCCCTCCCTTTCCTCTCCTCCCCCCTAAACGTTTTGAATTTCAGGAATTTTGACAAAAGCACTAAATTCACAAAATGACTAAAGGAGGCATGACATCCCTTGAAAGTTTAGCTCAGTGGTTAGGATGCTCACCTGGGCTGTGGGAGGCACAGATAAAATTCTTCCCTCTGCCTGATGAGGAAAAAAGATTTGTACTGTGGTCTCCCATATTGTAGAAATGTGCCCTAACAACTTGGCTAAAGCTTACACGGGAGTCAACCCCACTATGAACACCTACTCCCCCTCCACCTTTTTGTGAATGCTTTGGCCTTCAAAATGCCTAAAAGTTTAAACAAATTTTTTGTGAGTAAATAAAATACTTCATTTTGACACTACTAAAATGTTTGGACTTCTTTGCTTCAGTCAAAGCTATTTGGGGAAGTGGACACATATTAATGTATTGTTTCCATCCACCCAAATCTGCAGTTTTTGGTGAATAAAGTATTTGTTCGGAAAATTTTGCAAGGCTCTAATAACAAATAAATTTCCTCCATGGTATTACACTGTGCTGGAAGGAGTATTTATGGTAGCTCCATTAAAACCTTTTCTTTTTAAATGGTTTTTTGATTAAACAAAAATTTTAAAGGAAAGTGTTTTCTTTCCTTGAATTATTTTGATTTTGATTTTGATTTTGCTTGTTCTCAGCTGAATAATTTTTGGTTTTCATCAGTTTTCAGTCAAAAGAAAAATCATTTTCAGTTTCAAAAAAGTTTGGTTTTTAATTTTTAATTCACATTTTTCCCAAGGAATTAAAAATAAACAAAAATGTTCTGGACAGCTCCAGTTTGGGACTGTATCTGCATGAATCTACATTAGATTGTTCTTCTTAACATTCCCCAGCATTCATTCAGCTCCAGCCGTGTCAGCCATGCTGAAAGCCCTTGTTCAGACCAGTTGCCAGTGTTTTAACAACCCTGATCACAACAACTCCATGTAGCATGAGTGATTAAAATGCTGCTGGCACCTTTTCTACTTTAAAGCTCCCATTGTTGCTGCCACTGATGGTGAATTTTGTGAACAAAGCTCTACTGTAGACAAGTTTACAGAGGCTCAGTTCTGAAGTGCATGGCAATGAACTCCATTGCAGATGGGGTATTATAGTGGATAGTCCACTGATGATCAGGTACAAAAAAGGAACATTTAGCTTTCTCATACCCTACAGACTCACCTCAGTTCAATAATATTGTTTTTTCCATTAACAACATACAAAACAAGCAAAGACACTTCTTTCCTGCTGGCATATATGGTATTGTAAGGGTGTGGGACCAGAGTTCTGACACTGGTATAAAAGCCTAGGCACTATAGATAGATGGACTGATCTTTTCTAGCATGGAGATTCTTATGTAGGTAGGAGCAAAAAATTGTATTTACCTTCTGCTGGTGTTTTCAGTTTCTGACCATTCTTCTTGGTAAATTGCAGCATAACGCTAGAAGGAGGAAGAAACCTAAAGGAAATGAATTAAATTATTGGTGATCTGTATCTTTATAAAACACAAAAAAGGGAAGAAATTGGCTGAATTATTGATTTGTCTATTATGCAAGAAGGCTAATAACATTAAAAGAATGCCAATAATACAACAAAACAGTTTGCCCTGTCTTATCACCTGCTAGAAACTGTCACAGTGAATCCCTGTAGCTGTAAATTCATGTTTGCTCTCAGAACAATCCACTCCTGGTTGCTAAACAAACTAAGCAGCTGCCTCCTTTCCCCCAACTCATATACAGCTCTGAGCAAAAGCTGTTTTTCATGTCGCAACCTCATCTCTGAACATCCTTCTAAGAGTTCTCCCTGGAGCAGTGAGAATACTGATAGCTAATTTCAGTGATCTTTAGTTAGAGCAAGCTCCAGAAACTGCTATCCCTAATCCATTGCTTGGGCCTTATACATCACCTGTACTATAAGAAGAGAATGTATATATATTTCTAAAGTTATTCATAGATTCTAGGACTGGAAGGGACCTCAAAAGATCATTGAGTCCAGTCCCCTGCCCTCAGGGCAGGGGCAAATACTATCCTGAACATCCGTGATAGACATTTATCTAAGGGTACGTCTACACTACGGGATTATTCTGATTTTACATAAACTGGTTTTGTAAAACAGATTGTATAAAGTCGAGTGCATGCGGCCACACTAAGCACATTAATTCGGCGGTGTGCGCCCATGGTCCGAGGCTAGCGTAGATTTCTGGAGCATTGCGCTGAGGGTAGCTATTCCGTAGCTATCCCATAGTTCCCGCAGTCTCCTCTGCCCCTTAGAATTTTGGGTTGAGAGCCCAGTGGCTGATGGGGCAAAAATCATTGTCGCGGGTGGTTCTGGGTAAATGTCGTCACTCATTCCTTCCTCTGGAAAAGCAACGGCAGACAATCGTTTCACGCCCTTTTTCCCTGGATTGGTCTGGCAGATGCCATAGCACGGCAACCATGGATCCCCTTCAGCTTTTTTTTACTGTCACCGTATGTGTACTGGATGCCGCTGACAGAGGCAATACTGCAGTGCTACACAGCAGCATTCATTTGCCTTTGTATGACAGCACAGATGGTTATCAGTTGTTCTGTACTATCTGCTACACCATTCTAAATTGGTGCTGAAATGACAGTTATCTGTCATTCTGTACTGTTTGCTGCTGTTATGGCTGTCCCTGGCTGAGGTTGGCTGGGGATGCAAAGACAAAAATGGGAATGACACCCTGAGTCATTTCCTCTTTTATAGTATCTAAAAATAGAGTCAGTTCTGCCTAGAGTATGGGGCAAGTGTACTAGAGAGCTAGTGTATCAGAGAAGCAGAGAGCACAGCCACTCTGTGTCAGATCCTGCAGAAATGATGAGCTGCATGCTATTCTAGGGGGTGTCCATGCAACAACCCCACCTGTTGCTTCCCTTCTCCCCTAACCCTCCTGGGCTACCATGGTAGTGTTCCCCCCATTTGTGTGATGAAGTAATAAAGAAGGCAGGAATAAGAAACAATGACTTGTTACTGAGATAAAATGACGGGGAGGCACCGTCCAGCTGCAATTAGTCCAGGCTGGACATTAAGCCCAGCATCCTGCTGCTATGATAGTCCAGGCAGTACAGAATCTTTTCTTTACACATGAAAGGAAGGGGGTTGATACAGCTCAGCCTCCAGTTGCTATGATGAAGACAGTTACCAGCCATTCTGTACCATCTACTGGGAAAGACCAGAAATCATTCCTATTTTTAACCAGGCACCCCCCATCAGCCTCACATGAGGCCAGCCAAGAGCATTTAGAGGCTGATGATGACAGCAAATAGCAAGCATATTGTACCACCTACCACCAAGCAGAGAAGAGAAGCAGATAATGCTCTTCACTGCTGCAGCATCCCGTCTACCAGCAGCATTCAGTAGACACAGGGTGACATTGAAAAAAGTCAAGAAACAATTTTTTCCCCTTT
The DNA here is from genome assembly GCF_007399415.2 of Gopherus evgoodei. Taxonomy (NCBI): domain Eukaryota; kingdom Metazoa; phylum Chordata; order Testudines; family Testudinidae; genus Gopherus; species Gopherus evgoodei. The sequence goes on along the minus strand of NW_022059767.1, from coordinate 85,619 downwards.
TCTTTCATGGGGGTGGAAGGAGGTACATTGACGAGCTATACCCTGAACCACCCCGGACAATGTGTTTGACCCTACAGGCAACGGGAGCTCAGCCAAGAATGCAAATGCTTTTCGAAGACTGCTGTGGACTATGGGATAGCTGGAGTCCTCTGTACACTCTCTCTCCCTCCATGAGTGTCCATTTCATTCTTTGGCTTTCCGTTATGCTTGTCACGCAGCACTGTGCTGTGGACTCTGTATCATAGCCTGAAGATTTTTTCAAATGCTTTGGCAATTCGTCTTCTGTAACGGAACTCTGATAGAACAGATTTGTCTCCCTATACAGTGATCAGATCCAGTATCTCCCGTACTGTCCATGCTGGAGCTCTTTTTGGATTTGTGACTGCATCGCCACCTGTGCTGATCAGAGCTCCATGCTGGGCAAACAGGAAATGAAAATCAAAAGTTCACAGGGCTTTTCCTGTCTACCTGGCCACTGCATCCGAGTTCGGATTGCTGTCCAGAGCGGTCACAATGGTGCACTATGGGATACCGCCCGGAGGCCAATACCATTGATTTGCGGCCACACTAACCCTAATCCGATATGGTAATACCGATTTTAGCGCTAGTCCTCTTATTGGGGAGGAGTACAGAAACCGATTTAAAGAGCCTTTTATATTGATATAAAGGGCCTCGTTGTGTGGACGGGTACATCGTTAAATCAGTTTAATGCTGCTAAAATTGGTTTAAACGCGTAATGTAGACCAGGCCTAATCTACTCTTAAATATCTCCAGAGATGGAGATTCCACAACCTCCCTAGGCAATTTATTCCAGTGTTTAACCACCCTAACAGTTAGGAACTTTTACCTAATGTCCAACCTAAACCTTCCTTGCTGCATTTTAAGCCCATTGCTTCTTGTTCTATCCTTAGAGGCTAAGGTGAACAAATCTTCTCCCTCCTTTTGATGACACCCCTTTAGATACCTTTAAACTGCTGTCATGTCCCCTCTCAGTCTTCTCTTTTCCAAACTAAACAAACCCAGTTCTTTCAGCCTTCTTTCATAGGTCATGTTCTCAAGACCTTTAATAATTCTTGTTGCTCTTCTCTGGACCCTCTCCAATTTCTCCACATCTTTCTTGAAATGCAACGCCCTGAACTGGACACAATACTCTAGTTGAGGCCTAACCAGCGCAGAGTAGAGCAGAAGAATGACTTCTCATGTTATATTCAAAGGAGTTCACCTACAGGGCACAAAATCCCCTGCAGGATGAGAAGTTTGGCTAGCATTTTCAAAGATGTTTAATGCAGTTAAGGCCAGATTTGCAAAGGTATTTAGGCACCTAAACATGCAGTTAGGTGCCTGGTGGGATTTCCAATCCTGACTAAGCAAGTTAGGTGACTAACTCTTATTGACATCTATTGGAGGTAGGCGGCTAACCTGCTTAGGTGCTTTTGAAATTTCCAGTGGGAGTTAGGCACCTAAATACATTTAAAAATCTGGCCCTAGATGCTTATGTCTTTGGTGTCTTTAGGCACTTAAATAGCTTTGGAAAACTACCCCTTAGGTGTCTGGGCAACATTTTCAAAAGTGTCAACTCCCCAGATTTTTAAAAGTACTGAGACGTGGTGGAATTTTCAAAAGCACCTTGGTGCCTAACATTTATTGCAGTAAATGAGTTTTAGGAGACTAAATGTTTTTCAAAATCCCATGAGGTGCCTAAATATCTTTAAAACTTTGGCCTTGGACACCTAAATAGATTAAAAAATCTGACCCTAAGTGATTTAAGAGTCCTACCAACTTTCAGTAGGACCTAGGCTCCTACATCACTAACATACTCTTGAAACTTTTCACCCTAAATCTCAAGGAATTCACTTAGGACCTTACTCTAGTGACCTTCTATGATGGGCAGATAACTGCAAAAAGCAAATGCAGCCCGAAGGAACAACTCCTTGTGTCCCCCCATTTTGGTGTCAGGTGCAAAAATCTAAATGAAAGGGTCATAGATTTTACATACACGCACATTGATCTGAAAGCACTTTTCAAAGAAGTATTACAGCTTTTTGAGACTGTTTTCCATAGTCTTGTCTGTCAAATGTATCTTTTCTTCTTTAATATACTCAAAAATATCTCTATTTGTCTCAGCAGATTGTGGGAGTGAGGCTGAGCATTGATGTGCTTTGCTGTTCTCTTGGTGTCTCTTTCTGTTGAGTAAATGGAGAATTTGTGACTGTGTGTGTGTTTAGTTTCATGAATGTTGTGGGTTTAATTTTAGGATTTCTTTTGTTTTAGCAGGCTTTGGTCTGTCCTCTGGGCCAGCCCAGGGGGCCAGAGACCTCAGTTAGTTGTGGGTTCTGAGGATTTAACCTGGATCATGGGTTGCAGATTTTGACTCCAGAATCTGCCTCTGTGGAGGTGTATTTTCTAGCTATGAGGAAGGTGGTCATGTTTAAAAATATGCAGTAGGCCTCCCTTGTTGCCACACTTAGCCTTGTTGAGAAGATGGCTGTGAAGGGGATTGTTGTGTGGTGTGTTTCAGTCTCTGTAGTGCCCCTTTCAACATCTGCTGTTAAAGTCACTATCTCTAATGTCCCTCCTTTATTAGGAAATGAGCAACTGGCCAGAGACCTGCTGAGTAAGATCACTGCCCTATTAGGAGACTTCCTTTGGACTGAAAAGCCCCAGAGGTTCAGCGTGTCTTGTCTTTTCTTGGGCAGGTTTATATGATATTAAACAATGCTTCCAAAGAGTCAAAATTTTCCCTCAGCGATAAGATTGTGGAGTATAACTACACTGTGTTTGTTGCCACTGAGGGCATGGCCTGTTGTGGTTGTGGGAGTCTGACTCATGTGATAAATTGGAAAATGTAGGTGAAAGAAACAAGAAAATGCAGGTGGCCCTGGGAATGGTGACCTTTTAAAAGATGTTCACTTTCAGGACTCTTTCAATTATTTTGGGGGAGACTGGGATGCCTCAAAGGATGTTTTCCCCTCTCTAAGGTAGTCGTGGGAGGTGGGCAAAATTAATATTAAATATTTTTATCAGCAATACTTGCAGCAGACAATCCTGGTCCTCGTGGGAGTATGAAGGAGTTAGAGTTGGGGATTGTGGAACTTGAAAAACTCTTCCATGGCAGTAATGATCCTGGTTGCATGAGAGATTGAACGATAAAAAAACTGCTCTTGCAAGATCTATTGGGTAGCAACGTTCAAGGTGGACTGGTCAGGGCCCAATTTCAGGGCCTTTCTCAAATGGATGTGCCTACTCAGCTTTTCTCCAACTTGGAAAAGAAATATGCCAACCAGAAAATAAGTGGCCTTCTCAAGACATTTTTCAGGCCAAATGCTTTCAGCTCTTGTGGGGAGTAGAAACTTTGCAGTGATTTTTTTTCTCAGATCTGTATGCTGCAGAGCCTGTGTCTCCATCTGAGTGTTGGTGGCTTCTTGAAGATCTTCCTAGGATCTCAATATTGTATGTAGACAGACTTGAACAGGACCTGACACTCTCAGAATTGACTTGTGGCCTTAATGGTATTGATGGTTTGCTTGATGAGTTTTATAAGGCCTTTTGGACCCATCTTGGGCCTAACTTGCTCCAGGTTTTTCAGGAGCACATCGGAGAGGAGATACTGCCTCTCAGTTGTTGTCAAGCAGTTCCAACCCTGTTGCCTGAGAAGGAAGGCTTTGGGGAGGTGAAGAATTGGAGATCTATTTCCCTTCTTTGTTTTGACGATAAACTTTTTCAAAAGCCTTAGCAAGATCAAAAACTGATTTGTTTTGTAGTTCACCCTGATCAGACATATTGCATCCCCAACAGGTCCATTTTTGATCACTTTGTTCACTTGTGGGATGTTTTCAACCTCAAAAACGTTTGATTTGCACATTGGGTTGATTGCCCTTTGATTTTGTAGATTATGGATATGTGTTTTGTACCTTTTATACTTTTGGTTTTGGGCCCAGGTTTGTCTCCTGCTTTCAGTTACGGTATGTTGAGATATATAGTCTTAGATGAATGGTGTTTTGAGCATCCCAGGTCCAGCCTGTAGGGCAATTATAGAGGGTGCAACCTGTCTGGGTTATTGTATGACCATTTTATCAAGCTCCTGTTATGTATGTTGCAAAACCACCTTTCTTGCCCTTTGTCATAGGTTTTACGCCCATTCTGGACTTTAGAGTATAGATGTGGGGACCTGCATGAGAAGCCCTAAGCTTAATTACCAGCTTAGATGTGGTTTTGCTGCCACCACTCCCAAGTACTAACTCCATTCCCTGGGTAGTCTTGAGAGACTTCTTCACCAATTCCCTGGTGAACACTGGTCCAAACCCCTTGGATCTTAAAACAAGGAAGAATTACTCATTCCCCCTCCGTTTCCCCCCACCAATCTCTGGTGAGTCCAGATCCAATCCCCTTGGATCTAAAAAACAGAGGAAAAATCAATCAGGTTCTTAAAAAGAAGACTTTTAATTAAAGAAAAGAAAGGTAAAAGAAAAAAAACCTCTGGGAGTGGAACCGCGGGGTTGCGGGGCTCTGGCCAGGATGGCGGGGTTGCGGGGCTCCAGACGGGAGACAGGGCTGCGGGATTGCGGGTCTCTGGCTGGGAGAGTGGGGCTGCGGGATTGCGGGGCTCAGGCTGGGGTAACAGGACCGCGGGGATGCGGGGCTCCAGCCAGGGTAATAGGACCGCGGGGTTGCGGGACTCTGGCTAGGGGACCAGGGCTTCAGGGGAGCAGGACTTCAGCCGGGGTAGCGGGGCCTTGAGGCTTCAGCCAGGAGAGCAGGACCTCGAGGCTGCGGGTCTCTGGCTGGGAGAGCGGGGCGGCGGGGATGTGGGGCTCTAGCCACTGTAGTGGAGCCATGGGACTTGCCATGGTGGGCCAGGTGAGCGCTACCATGGGGTTGCAGGGCTCTGCCTGAGATGCCGGGGTCGCGGGGCTCAGGCCGGGAAAGCAGGGCTGCTGGGTTGCGGGGCTCCGGCCAGGAGAGCAGGTTGCGGGGATGCGGGGCTCTGGCCGGGGTAGTGGGGCCATGGGGCTCCACCGGAAGAGCAGGGCTGCGGGGTTGCAGAGCTATGGCCGGAATGGCGGGGTGGAGAGGCTCTGGCAGGGAGATTGGGGCCATGGGACTTGCCAGGCTCTGGACGGGGGAGAGGGACCGCTGGGTTGTGTGGCTCCAGCCGGGAGAGAAGGGCTGGGGGTGTGTGGGGCTTCGGCTGGGGTAGAAGGGCCTTGGGGCTCTGGTTGGGAGACGGGGGCTGCGTAGTTGCTGAGCTCCGGCAGGCAGAGCGGGGCTGCGGGGTTGCGGAGCTCCGGCTGGGGGAGCGTGACCGAGGGGTTGCGGGGCTGGCCCGGGGAGTAGGGTCAAAAGGCAAAAGCTAGCATTAACATTGTTTCAGTCTATGCGTTACTTGACATAGTGTATTCAGTGTCACCATAGAAGGGAAGGGCTCTGCATAGATGGAAATTTGCCTGGGCATCAGTAGAAAATGTTAAGTAAAATTTGCTTTAAAAATTAAACCTGGCGCTTTGTCATCTTGTGTCATCATTTTTATTTCTTAGCTTTCAGCTATTTAAGTCAACTCTAAAACTTTCCTACTGACTGTTTACTATCTGACATTGTATCTCTCTAATCTCCTTCATAACCATCATTGACTTTTTTCCATTTTAATACTATCCCTTAGTATCAGAGACAGTGAGAAAAATAGCAAATACAGGTACATGACTGTCTTTCTATCTCTATAGAGAATGATAGATATACATGTATCTGTCTCATATAGAGAGATGTGACGTATTCCCTGCAGACAGGGCCAGCTTTAGGAAGTGCAGGGCCCAGTTCGAACTGTTTTGACGGCCCCCTCGCAGGGATGACTAAAAAAAAAAAAAAAAAAAAAACACGTAAAAAAACATGTGGGGCTTGTACTCACTGGACAGAGCTCCGAGTCTTCGGCGGCACTTCGGCAATGGGTCCTTTGCTCGCTCCAGGTCTTCGGAGGCACTGAAGGACCCACCGCCGAATACCCAGAGCGAGCGAAGAACCCGCCACCGAAGTGCCAGCGAAGACCCGGAGCATCGCCAGGTGAGTAAAAATTCAAAAGGCGCCTCTAGCCAGGGAATGGATTCTCACTGAGTGCAGGGCCCTCTTAGGCACAGGGCCCAATTCTGGGGAATTGGTGAAATAGTCCTAAAGCCGGCCCTGGATAGCATACAAGCTGATCTCACAGACAACAGATTTAAAACACAGGATGTTCCCCTGGACAAAAACCTTAGTACACACACGAATACCCAATTTGATTATTCCCCTAATGCCAAGACAGGTTACAAAAAGAAAATAAACATAAACCTATTTATTCCTTTCTAAAACTTACTACTCTGATAAGAGGCTGGTTCCTTGACCTTTTTCACTCCGGCTGAAACTGAAAACTGACTCTAAACAAAGGAAACTTCCCTCCTTCCTTTTGAAACATCTTGTTCCTCTGGTCAGGTGTCAGCTAGGCTAGGTGAACTTCTTAACCCTTTACAGGTAAAAGAGGCATTAACCATTAACTATCTGGTTATGACACCCCTTCTCTTCCTGTACCAGCTTGTGCTCCCTTGAAAGTTTCTGCATATGCGGACAAAGTGACTGTGTTTATTACTCATGATTGCAATCTCCAGGATTTGACTGAATGTCATTACTCTTTCTAGCAGGCTTCCTCAGCTGGCATAAATTCGTGGACGAGTGAGACACTCCTGCTGGGGGTTTGAGTGATCTACCCTCTAACTTTGCCAGGGAGTGCTACTGTGGAGGTGATCTGGCTTTAAGGCACAGGAAATATGCTGGGACCAGATGATATTTTGGGTCGGATTTGGAAGAGAGTTATGGAAAAGTTGGAGAGGAGGTTGCAAAAGTGGAAGTGGTGTTTGCTTCGACTCCCATTCCAAGGGTGTGTGTCACTGATTAATAATTAAATTGCCTCCGTGTTGTGGCATAAGCGTGTTGTTTTGGATTCCCCTCCATTCCTTTTAGAAAAAGTTCACAAGGTTCTTTTGGATTTTTCTGGGATGGCCATCGTTGGCTGAGGCAGAGTAGTTTGTATCTGCCGATGTGGAAAGGGGTCAAGGTCTCATTGATCTTTTGAGCAGAATCTCTACTTTTTGGATACAGTTGCTGCAGAAGCTGTTGCTTGGGAATGAGTCTGTTTCTTGGAAGCAACTGGCCTTTGCTTTTCTTTGGCATGTGGTGAATTTGGCTTTTGATCAGGAACTTTTTTGGTCAACCCTGGTTGCCTCCGCTTTGAGGTGTTAAGTTTTCTATTCAAGGCTTTTTTAGTGCTTGGATATTTTTTAAGTTGAGGCTTCTGAATAGGCTGGAGTTCCCAGGACTGCTTGCTCAGCCACTTTCTTAAAACCTTCTTGTGAGGATTCCTAATCTGTTTCTAGGAGTCTTGTCTATTCCTTTATTGCGATAGATACAACAAAACTGGTTCATTTGATTGATTTTACTAATTTTGCATGCGTCTCAGCAGATATCTTGGCTGTCAAACTTAGTTTTCATTTGATTCACTGAATTTCTTGGTTTTTATCACTGGTGGAATCCGTCCTTCCTGGGGCAATATTGTCAGTCTGGACACTTGCCTCCTTGACTATACTAATTCCTGATTATGCTAATGTTTCTGTTTTCTTGCCTGTTGCTTCCGTTGTGGATGAGGATGTTGTGAAGCCTGGCAGTTTGCTTGCCTTCAATGGTGTCATAAACAGATAGTTAAGGGTTAATAGAACAGGAGTACTTCATGTCTCTTTTGCCTGTAAAGGGTTAACAAGTTCAGGGAGCCTGGCTGTCACCTATCAGGGGACAGGATATTTTCAAATCTTGAGGGAGGAAAGTTTTGTGTGTGCTGTTAGTTTTTGGTTGTTGTTCTCTCTGCGTTCTGAGAGTGACCACAGGTGCAACCAGGTTTCTCTCCAATCTCCCTGATACAGGTTCTTATAGATTCAAAATAGTAAGTACTAGGTGATAAGGTGAGTTAGGCTTATGTTTATTTTCTTTATTTGCAAATGTGTATTTGGCTGGAAGGAGTTCAAATTTGTATTTTGCTGAAAGGATTTTAATTTGTACTTGTAGACTTAGGCTGGGAGGGTATTCCTAGTGTCTATAGCTGAAAGACCCTGTAACATATTCCATCTTAAATTTACAAAGATAATTTTTACTGTTTTTCTTTCTTTAATTAAAAGCTTTTCTTGTTTAAGAACCTGATTGTTTTTTATTCTGGTGAGACCCCAGGGGACTGGGTCTGGATTCACCAGGGAATTGGTGGGGAGAAAGGAGGGAAGGGGGAGAGAAAGGTTATTTTCTCTCTGTGTTAGGATTACTTTCTCTCTCAGGGAGAGTCTGGGAGGGGGAGAGAGAAGGAGGGGGGAAGGTGAATTTCCCTCTCTGTTTTCAGATTCAAGGAGTTTGAATCACAGTAATCTTCCAGGGTAACTCAGGGAGGGGAAGCCTGGGAGAGGCAACAGTGAGGGAAATGGTTTACTTTCCTTGTGTTAAGATCCAGAGGGTCTGGGTCTTGGGGGTCCCCAGGCAAGGTTTTGGGGGGACCAGAGTGTACCAGGCACTGGAATTCCTGGTTGGTGGCAGTGCTACAAGTACTAAGCTGGTAATTGAGCTTAGAGGAATTCATGCTGGTACCCCATCTTTTGAGAGCTAAGATTCAGAGTGGGGAATTATACCATGACAAATGGATCTTCTAAACTTACTGCTCATACTTGAGCCATAAGTCATTGTATATGTTTGCAGTAAAGATTCTTCATTTTTGAATGCTTGTTGATTATCCCAACACAGTAGGGGAGACAGCTTCTGGTGGTGTACTCCATTCATCCAGCCTGATGAACTGTATACAAGCCTCCAATTGTAGAAAGGAATGATGATCTCCAATGGAAAATTCTTCATGAGGCTATTGCCATGAAAATGTTTATGCATCATGTAACTCTGCAGGTGTCCATGTCAGGTCCGACATGAAAGAGACATTTTTTTCATGTTTCCTACTTGTTCCAGGTGACAGACATTATTTATTTTACTTTGGAGTATTTTTAAGTTATTTTCCCTTGATTTTTCTCCTACTGTATTTATTTTACTTTTAAGGATAGGTTTACAGAGAGATCTGTTGTATGCCTGGAAATCTTTATTTTGGGTCAAGCAAAGATGTCCATTATAAAAGTAGATGATAGTAATTTATTGGTACTGGGGTTGCAAAAGTATTATTATTATTATTATTTTAGGGGGTTTCATGTCTTCATTTGGAGTTTAGATATTGTACTCATAAGCAATTTGAAACAATTTATGCAGCACTGGGCTATTATAAATGAACTGTTGAGGTGGCCAATTGCTGTGGAATTTATGTTTTTTTTCTGCGTTTCTGTACTGATATTTATTAAAAGTATTTTAAAAGCCAAAATTCTCTCTCACTCTCTCTGATCAAAAAACGTATCTGATTGGATACTGAAAAAAAATGGTACATGAAAACTTTCAGATACAATTTCCATGTATACATTTGTCCGAAATACACCATTGATATATATCTATATCTATATTTATATCTTCTTAGACATATATGTCTGAAAGATAAATATCTATGTAAGGTAGTTTCATGGGTCACTGTGCCCCTAAGGGGCATCTAATCATCAAGAGGAACCCTTACCTGATGTCCCTCTGATTTGGCCACAATGAATTTCAAATGGCCTGGGTTCTTAGCCCCTAATGGGTGGTTATGGTATTCAGGAACCCTAACTTACCTCCCTATGTGGTTTTGACTATCCCCAACCTGGAGTTTATCCTTATGACTGGCCTGATACCTCAAATACATACTCTGCCACCTCCTTAAGTTATAAACCATCAACCAAGGTGCACTTTATTTCTGTGGGGAAAGAGAGAGGAAGCATATAATGGGAAGGAGAAGATTGATGTGGACGGGGTACATCAGTAACACGATACAACCTGCAAGTAACACTACCCTCAGGGCGGATTTTTCTGGATTCATGAGTCTGAGTTACTCAAACACTAATTGGCTCCATTATGTAAAGGAACCCACGTACTCTCATGAGCCATTGTAGGCCTGAAAATGCTTGACTGTAGTGAGATGATGAGTCAGCCTTCCACCCCTAAGTGTTCACCCATTCACAAGGCTCAATACCTTCCTCCCTTGTACTGGAGAGAGGAGCACAGTCCTGTCTTCCCCATCTATCATCTACTGATCAACAAGCTTTTTCATCAGACCGCTTAAGCCAGCTTACATAAATAACATAATATGTTATAAATATATGTTTTATATATGTTAATATATATGGCAATATTGTCTGAAAAATTTAATATACACCTCTACATCCCAATATAATGTAACCTGATATAACACAAATTTGAATATAGCACCTTAAAGCAGTGCTCGGAGGTGGGGGGGCAGTACTGCGCACTCCAGTGGATCAAAGCAAGTTCGATATAATGCGGTTTCACCTATAACGCGGTAAGATTTTTCGGCTCCCGAGGACAGTGTTATATAGGGGTAGAGGTGTACTGAATATTTTTTCAATATCCATGCTGAGATACCTTTGATCACTTTTTCAAACAATACATTAAAAATGCATGATTTCTTGTCATGAAAAAGATTGACAATTTCAACTAAAAAAGGTCAAATATTTTCAAAGGAATTTCTCCTTCTTGGAAAAATGCCAGGCAGATCTAAGTGAATAAATGCAATGGCCAGAATCTCCCATCATTCAAGGTGTGACCAGCTCATGACCAGCATGGGGTGTATTTTTGATACTTGCAATATTACATTGTGCATACTTACAACTTTATGGAAACCCTTATGTCAAAACTATAAAGGGAAAGATAACAGCCCTCCTGTGTACAATACTATAAAATCCCTTCTGGCCAGAGACACCAAAATCCTTTTACCTGTAAAGGGTTAAGAAGCTCAGGTAACCTGGCTGACACCTGACCCAAAGGACCAATAAGGGGACAAGATACTTTCAAATCTTGGTAGGGAGGAAGGCTTTTGTTTGTGTGCTCTTTGTTTTGGGAGTTGTTCGCCCTTGGGACTGAGAGGGACCAGATGTCAATCCATGTTCTCCAAATCTTTCTGGACAAGTCTCTCATATTTCAAACTTGTAAGTAACAGCCAGACAAGGCGTGTTAGGTTTATCTTTGTTTTCTCAACTTGTAAATGTTCCTTTTGCTAAAAGGTTTACCTCTGTTTGCTGTAACTTTGAACCTAAGGCTAAAGGGGGTTCCTCTTGGCTCTATGAATCTGATTACCCTGTAAAGTTATTTTCAATCCTGATTTTACAGAGATATTTTTTACCTTTTTTTCTTAAATTAAAAGCCTTATTTTTAAGAACCTGATTGAATTATTCTTGTTTTAATATCCAAGAGGATTGGTTCTGGACTCACTAGGAATTGGGGGGGGGAGAAGGAGGAATGGTTAATTTCTCTTTGTTTTAAGATCCAAAGATTTGGTTCGATGTTCACCAGGAACTTGGTGGAGAAGTCTCTCAAGGCTACCAAGGGAAGGGTTATAGTACTTGGCAGGGAGGGAGATATTCTGGCGGGGAGGTAGACAGAGTTTCCCAAATGACTCATAAATAATTTGGGTGGTGGCAGCCAAACCAGATCTAAGCTGGTAGTTAAGCTTAGAGGTTCTCATGTAGGTCCCCACATCGGCACCCTAGAGTTCAGAGTGGGGAAGGAACCTTGACATGGTGGCAGAGCAGTGGGATTATTTTAAACCAAAAGCCAGTAAGATTTTTTCTCTCCTTTTTAGCTGTTTAGGAAGCAGAGCTGAAGGCAGAGGTGTTAAGTTTTTTTAACAAGGGTCTTTGTTAAGAGAAGGTTTCAAGCTGTGAGGAAGCAGCTAGCAAAAGGAATTTACAAGCTGAATTTTTGTTTGTTTGTTTTTTCTTTCTATCTCTTAGGTATAGTTAGCTTAGAAAGTCTCTGTTCACTAAGCAGCCCTGAGCTGAGTGCATCCCAGTTTCAGTGAACTGCAAAGGGGGTGTAACCCAGCACAACAAAGCAGGAAAATGACTACCAGTGAAGCAGCAACTAAACTAGGGGTGTATTTTTGATACTTGCAATATTGCATTATGCATAGTTACAACTTTATGGAAACCCTTAGAAAGAAAGATGGAAGAAAAAGTATGTGGAAATCACCCCAAGAGGAAAGAGCTGGGCCATGTTTCATACCTGGTTGTCCCATAGCATAATTCCAGTGACTCAGCTAGGGACAAGTTTGATACACTTTTGTACTCCTTTTTTCCATTCTTCTAACATACATCTGGGACAATATCTGATCAAGTCAAATCTCAGCCCCCTATTCCTATTTGGTAATGCAGGATACCAATTTTAGGGTTCCAGTTGTCCATAGATGATGTTCCAATTCACCATAATTACCTTTTCAACAGTAATACAATCATCTGCACCAGTCCCTTTCCCAATAGGTTTGAAGTTCCATGCAGTTAGCTCTTGTTGCAAAAAGCCACTAAGATGCTACTGTCTGTTCCTTTCTGGTTTACCTGTTTCACCCCAAATGCATTGCTAACTATCACAAGATACATATTGCTGCATTTTAAAACCTTAGGTCAAGCTAGTATGATTCATAACCTTCAGTCAAGCACTCATAACACTCACGCTATCTTATGCAACTCCAGCTTCTGCTAGGCCTCACTCTAACCCCTTAACAATTAATGATTAAAACCCAGAGACAGCCTACTTTTAATACACATATTTTGTATTAAATATTTGTATTTCCTGTGCTTCACATTACAGCTCCAGAACTTCCATTGTTATTTCTATGAGCAGGCTTAACAGCTAGATTACATTTTACCCAAACTATAAACTCTCCAAGATCAGATCAGTGGACAACAGTCAATAACTTGATCTCATCCAAGAAAAAAGTAGCAGTTTATTCCTGCAAATGAGGAAAGCCAAAAAGCAAAGACATGATCACCTGCACAAAGAAAGTAGATTAGGATTTGAGGTAGGTTACATGTCTGACTCCCATGTTAAGAAAAACCCTTTTTCCTAATTTTCTACTATGTTCATGACCTTCAGGAATGTTTTGGTCCTTCTGACTAAATTTCTACTAAATCCAGTTTGAACACCTACTGAACGCCTTTGCCAAGGCTTCCTTCACCTCTTTGTTTCTTAAGGTGTAAATGAAAGGGTTTAATATCGGAGTTACAACAGTGCTAAAGGTGCTGATTGTTTTATTCAAATCCAATGAGTTCTGTGCAGAAGGCTCGACATACAGAAAAGTGGTGGAGCCATACCAGATAGTCACCACAGAGAGATGGGCAGAGCAAGTGGAAAAGGCCCTTTGCCGGCCTTGGGCTGATGGGATTCTCAAGATGGTGGAGATGATGTAAAAGTAGGAGCCCAGTGTTATCGCACATGAAACCACGACAACAATGATTGAGATAATGAATGCTGACAGTTCAATGAGGCTTGTGTCAGTGCAGGAAAGCGCTATCCAGGAATCTATGTCACAAACAAAATGATTGATGTTGTTAGGGCCACAGAAAGACAACCTGGCTATTAGAGACGCCAGCACAGAGATAGCCAGGAAACCACACAGCCAAGAGATAAGGGCCAGCCGAACAGTGATGGTGCTGTTCATGAGGGAGCTGTAGCGCAATGGGTGGCATATGGCCAAATAACGGTCATAGGCCATGACAGCCAGGAGGAAACATTCTGTCGAACCCATGGAGAGGGAGAAAAAGAATTGCAGGAGGCAGACAGTGAAAGAGATAGTTTGGCTTGTCCCTAGCATGACACCAATAGCCTTGGGGACACATGCTGTGGTGAACCAAATCTTCAGGAAGGAGAGATTGCAAAGGAAGAAGTACATGGGGGTGTGGAACTGTGGGTGGATCCACACTAAAGCTATGATGGACACATTCCCTAGGATTGTTAGCATGTACATCACAGAAAACAGCACAACAAGGGACATCCGGAAATACCAAGTGCCAGGAAAGCCTAGTAAGATGAACTCTTGCACACTCGTTTGGTTTTCTGTTTCTCTACTGGTCATGAGGTCCATTTGCCAAGAAATAAGAGAACATTGGAGGCAAGCAGTTAAAGTGCTGAACTCAGTTACATACTACACAACTTGAATGTTCAAGTGCTGGACTGTAACACCTTACCCTGTTGTAATGTCTGTCAACGGCCTTGTCTAGATGAAGTGTCAATGTGTGGCAAGCCGGTGTGTGAATCTACAGTGCACTGTGTGTCAGTGTTGGCGCTGTTACCACTCACTAAAAAGTTCCTATCAAACTACTCCTGTTTTAAATTACAGTAAATCAAAGCACACTAAGCAACTGTTAGTGGGAAGCAGCAAGATTCAGGAGGAAACTTAAAGCACGTCTGCGCTGCACAGTTCTTTTGACAGGGTGTATGGCAAACAGTGTATATACAGCTGGCCCCCTCTAGCATGGGTAATAATACCTGTGCAGATGGTGAGACAGTGCTTTGGCAAGTAGAGTAAACACATGACACTTCTTTTGCAGGCATATAGATACATACACAGCTCGCCGCTCTAGCATGAGTATAAATAGCTGTGTATATGATGAGGCACTGCTTAGGCAAGTAGAGGAAAAACATGCCTGAACCCTGTGGACATTTACAGAAGTAGGTACCTTACACTGCTCTCTACTCCCCAAAGCTGTGTCTCACCCATCCACAGTGCCATCTTTAGCAGCGTGGTGTCTCACTGCCTCCCCACTGCTGGAGCCTTTCCCTGGCACAGTGAAGTACTCTGAAATCTCTCTTCTGACAAAGTCTTTCACTCCCACATGTAGCTACACACAGCAGTGTGGACCCAGCTTCTTATTCACTGTGGTGCTTAGCTACATCACCCCTATGCTGCTGAAAGTGATGTACAATACAGAAGTACCCCTGATGTGTGCTGTAGACTGACAGGCCAACTTGCTGCACACTAACAACAAACCCAAACACTCATATGAACCTTACGGCAAAATGACACAAGTTTGTGTCAACACTAGTATAATTGTTAACCTTCCAACAATGTTCAGATGATTGCTAAATATGGTGAGAAGCATCAGCATTCCTGTAAGATATATTTTTTAAGGCTGTTGACACATTTATCATTCACGTAACTTGCTTAAAAATTCCACTAGCTGCCAATCCACCTAGCACTTAGGTGCTATTGAAAATCTTACAGTTTTTCTTTTTCAGATATTAGATGTCATCCTCTTCAGCTTACTGAATCTCTCCTCTATTTATATTTCAGTAACTTCTAGAGACTTCAGCTGAGATCAGGGGGCCATTAGAGTACTGTAGAAACATAGAGTAAAAGAAAGACCTTTACTTAATGAGATTACATTTTAAATAGACCAAGGGTGGATGGAGAAACAGATGCACACATATGTCAAGTAATTCACCCAAAGCCAAACACAGCAAGTTGGAGGTAGAGGTGAGAAAACAATTCCTATGTCCTGACTCCCAGTTTACTCCCCTATGCACTAGATCATACTCTCAGTGAAAGCAATTGGATGATCAATTATTTCTGGATGCCAAATAGTTTTGGCTGAAAATTTCCCATCAAAACTTGTTTTCAACAGAAAATATTGGCTTTTAAACTAAACAAAAATTTTCATGGAAATTGTGTCCTCTCCAACCCCCCAAATTGTTTAATTTTCACCAGTTTTCAGGCAATGATTTCCTGTTTTTTTTGCTGCTTATCACACATGAGATATGGAGAACACTGAATGAGATGATGAAAGTGGTCAGCTTAAAGAGTCTTGTGTCAGTGCAGGAGAGTGTTATCCAGGAATCAATGTCAATAAAGAAGGGAATGATAATGTTAGGGCCACAGAAGGAGAACCCGGATATTAGAAATGCCAGCACAGAGATAGATAGGAATCCACCACCCAAGACATTAGGTTGGACATTAGGAAAATGTTCCTAACTGTCAGGGTAGTTAAACACTGGAATAGATTGCCTAGGGAAGTTGTGGAATCTCCATCGCTGGAGATATTTAAGAGTAGGTTAGATAAATGTCTATCAGGGATGGTCTAGATGGTATTTGGTCCTGCCATGAGGGCAGGGGACTGGACTCGATGACCTCTCGAGGTCCCTTCCAGTCCTAGAGTCTATGAGTCTATGAGTCTATGAGTAAGAGCCGAGGGTAAGTTAAGCAGAGAAGGTACTGTTCATGAGACAGTTGTAGCACAATGTATGGCATATGGCCAAATAATGATCATATGCCATGACAGCCAGGATGGGAAATTCTGTAGAGCCCAGAGAGAATACAAAATATAGCTGCAGGATGCAGGAGGTGAAAGAGATGGTTTGGCTTCTCCCAAACATTACACCAACGGCTTTGGGGACACAGGCCATCAATTACCATTTCTCCATGAAAGAGAGACTACAGAGGAAGAAGTACATGGGGGTGTGGAGCAATGGGTGGGTCTACATTACGGCCATGACAGACACATTCCCTACAAATTGTTAGAAAGGACATAACTGAAAACACCACTACAGTGAAAATCCAAAAAATATCAAGTGCCGAAAAAGCTCAGGAGGATGAATTTCTGCATGCTGGTTTGGTTTTCTATTTCTGCCCCAACCATGAGGTTCATTTGTCAAGACATGAGGGATGTTGTTAAGACATGAGGGATGTTGAATACTCTTTTTGATGTGCAAATATGCAGCACCTAATATCCTACCCTTTGAGAATATCAGTAAACTATCTGCAGATCCACAGCCCTGAACCTCTGCCCACATCTCCTAAAACACTTTGAAGATATTTTTCTGAGCTGTGGCACTGTGGGATTTGACACTGCACCTGGCAGACCTGGCTCTTGCTTGAACTCGCTTCACTGGTGAGATACAAGGGACAAGATGCCAGGCTGAAGTTCGAAGGGATTTTGGCACTTTAGGGCTCTGTTTAAAATCACAGCTGTAATACTTAGAACCCAGGTTAAAGATAAGAAAGAGGAAGGGAAGTATGTGCTGCTCAACACTATGCTGTCCTTATGCAACTTGCAGGCTTCTCAGCAGAGAGAAGAGCTCCACTCCTCATTCCTCTAAGGCCCATGAGCAGCCAGTGGGGGGGCTGACTCAAAGGCATCGTTCTGCTGCTGCCGGTCTAACCCATCAACCCCACTTCACCCACCTGTGAGAAAGCCTCAGGATTTGGCTCACCTTGAAAATAACCTTGCTTGCTGCTCAGAAAAACAGCCTGGGACTTTTAAAAATACCTAAGTGACCTAGAGGCACAAGTCCCACTGAAAGTCAATGGGACTTCTCTTCCTAAGCCCTTTTGAAAAATACCATTTTATTTAAACTAAAATCTTTCACAGAAACATATCAGTTTCATTAAAAATTTAATCTGGATGCATTGTTAGGTCCAGGATGGAATTTCGGAATGACATGAGAACAAACAGAAAAGGCCAACTGTATAATCTAGTAGTACAGGCAGTTACCTAGGCTATACAAGGCCCAGGTCTGAGACCCTCCTCTGAATCAATCTCAGCTGGGATGTCCATATGAATCTCCCATGACCCAGGTGACTGCCCGAACCACCTGGCTGTTGTGTGGTAGGTTTCTTAATCTTCTTTTTTCAATGCCATCAATTTTGAAACGTCTCATTTTCTCTCTATATCAGATGAAAACAAAATTTGAAACCTTCTGATTTTTTTTTTGCAAAATGGAATTCTTCCTTTCCAAGAGAGTTCTAAATAGGCCCTTTAGAAAACCCCAACCCAGATTCTCAGGAACAAGGAACTGACATTGGAAATTAAAAAGTATGTTGATTGTTTATTGTATGTCTTCAGGTAGAACCTTAAGGTCCCAGCTAGGGGTGGGGCCACATTGTGCTAGGAGCTGCACAGACATAGCTTAGAAGACCGTCTCTACTCAAAAAGCTTACAGTCTAAAAGACAAGCTAGACAAACAGGTGGAGACAAACAACAGAGAAACAGCTTCCCAGAAATAACAGTAGATTTGCCTCCCAGTTTCCCTTTCATAGAACAACCCTCCTCTTCCACCCATCTCCCCTGGGCTCAGCTTTCAGTCAAACCCTCACAGCCTGGGTTAGACCAGAACAATAGCCTAACTAGTTCGGAATCATGTTCAAACACGACCCAATGCCAAATGCTTAAGAAACAACTGATAACTCACTCTACTACTCTAGGTACTTCTGCTGCATTGTATGGAGGACATTGCTCCCTGAACTGAGGGAGACATCAGTTTATAGAAAAAAGAATGACTGATAGTTATTGTAGCCTGATATTTTCAAACAGGTTAGAGGGATTCAGTGCAATAGAAGCTGGGTGACTAACTCCCTTATGCTTCTTTGAAAATCCCAGCTGTAATGCCTACGCTTTCTATTGTAATTTGAACTTATTCATGTGCAGATAACAATACTTAGCACTTGTACAGCTCTTTACATGTGCATAGCAATGTGCAAAGAATGACTATTAATCCACACAACTAGACTACAGACTAGAGGCCTGATTTAAGACACTTTGGAGTGAATGGTTGACAAGGTCAGTATAATTGTTCCCATTTTACAGATGGGGAACCTAAAGCAGGGATGTGAAGTGATCTGTTCAAATCACAGAGACAGCTGAGGATAGACCACAAGAACTGATATTAACACTTCTGTGCAATGTGCAGTGTTCAGAAATAGATCTAGCTAGCCAGCTATCTAGCTATCTCCTTCTTTTCTTATTTGCCACTGTTAAGTTACTATACCAGAAAATTCCACAGGTTAATGTATCAGAGTTGCTTGAAAGTTTTCCACCAACACATTTTATCAGTGGAAACTGTCTTTATGAAGAAACTGAGATTGTTGCAAAATATATAAGGAAAGAAAGAAGAAAGAAGATAACTTGGGGATTTTCATGAAAACAATAACAACAAGAAGTTGTTTCTGGTGCAAAAAGGACAACATATTTTGGTTTAAACCTGAACACTTTTGGCAAACTTAAAACTCATTTGTCTGTTGTTTTTTGACCAAAAAACCCCCAAAAAATTAAAAGAAAAATTGGACAAAAATGAAAATATTTTTCATTTTTGTCAAACATTTTGATGTAAAACAATAATTTCCCAAATGTCTCTATTAGTTTTACAATTTACAAAACAAAAAATCCTTTTGTTCATTCTGACTTTATACTAAATTAAAAAAGAGAACATAAGAACGGCCATACCGGGTCAGACCAAAGGTCCATCTAGCCCAGTATCTGTCTACCTACAGTGGCCAGTGCCAGGTGACCCAGAGGGAGTGAAGCTAACAGGCAATAATCAAGTGATCTCTCTCCTACCATCCATCTCCATCCTCTAACAAATAAGAGGAATAAGATATACTCATTCTTTCAGTACAGATGTGTTGACTCCTCAATGAGGCAAACTTTTTGAACTGCAATTTTCAGGTAGCTCACATTACAAAGAAAGGCAAACTTATTTCTCAGTACGGTTACTTTAAACTGTAAGTCCAGGATAGGCTTTAGCTGTCTGGTGGATCTAACTTACCATGTCTTCTGATAGAGCTTGTCAATACAAACTCCTTTCATTCACAATCTTTTTCTCATTGGATGATACACAGTAGCACAGGTGCTGAAAAATAGTGATTCATAAAATGGTATATATTCCTTTTCCCGCAACTAAACATATAGCAAATACAGGAATATTTCACACAAGGTTCACATTTACATCACAGTCATTTTACACCATTGTAGCCATGTAAAGGGGCCTTACAATGTGTGTAATAAGTATAATTCACTCCAACATTAGCCCCTATTCTATTGCCAGAGTGGTATGAAGTGTTGTTAGCATAAATGAGAATCTGCCTCTTCAGAACTAAAAGACTCAGGCAAATTTTGTAGATTTTGACATTGATAGGAATCTGTTTCCATTATCATCCAACTAGCTTTACCCCCACCTACCTTGTAAATGAACTGCTGCTGAAATTGGCTGCATGAGGGGGTTTGTTTTGTACTCCACCCTTACCTCTCCATTACCCTGGGATATTAGATCTCAACAGAATTTCACAGACTTCTCTATGTTATGTCTCAGACTCTGCTAAATGAGGCTGGTCTCCTGGTAAAAGTGTGGTACTGGCAGCCTGGAGACCAACATTCTAGCCCTGCATTTGCCAAACTGTTTCTATACAGCAGAAGCTTTGGTGTATTAGTTAAGCCCCCACCCAGCCTCATTTCCCAAGCTTTAAAATAATGGCAAATGCCAAAATTGGACCCCTTCGACTTGCTGAACACAAACAGACAAAAAGCTGGACAGAGGAAGCTCCAACAGTGAATTTTATTGGTTCTACAAAACTAAGGAAATATGCTTCATATATATGACCCCATCTTCTGGCACCTAATCAATTCCTTATTTACATATCTAAAGATATAGAGAATTTCTGTAAGAAAGGGGAGTAAGCTGCATCTAAAGGAGGAATCATGCCTTGGAGCGGTGTCTCTGAAACAGACAGTAAAATGTTTAAGAGTTTCCAAATTTGTTAGTCTCTAAGGAGCCACAAGTACTCCTCATTCTTTCTTCTTATAGTTATAAAGTTCTTCCAAATATCTAAGCTCAGGCTCCCTTGCTGCAGCTTAAACATATTGCTTCTTCTCCTATCTTCAGTGGACATAGAGAACAGTTGATCATAGTCATCTTTCAGATCCCCTCTTGATCTTCTTTTCTCAAGAGTAAAGATGCCCAGTGTTTTTAACCTTTCTTCATAGATCAGGTTTTCTAAACCTTTCATCATTTTTGTGTTGCTCTCCTCTGCTCGCTGTTCAATTTTTCCACATCTTTCCTAAAGTGCGGCACCCAGAAGTGGAAATAGTAATCCATCTGAGGCCTCATCAACGCTGAGCAGAGGAGGACAATTATCCCCCATGTCTTACATACAACATTCCTGACAATACACATCAGAATGTTATGAGCCTATTTTACAGCTGCATCACATTGTTGGCTCATATTCAGTGTGTGATCCCCTATAATCCCCAGATTCTTTTCAGCAGTACTAACACCTAGCCAGTTAGTCCGCACTTTGTAGTTGAACTTTTGTTTTCTCCTTCCTAAGTGACGTACTTTGCACTTATCTTTACTGAATTTCATCTTGTTTTTTTCAGACTAATTTTCCAATTTGTCAAGGTCCTTTTGAATTCTAATCATGCCCTCCCAAGTGCTTGCAACCCTTACCAGCTCGCTGTCATCTGCAAAATTTATAAGCATACTCTCCACTTCATTATCCAAATTATTAATGAAAATAGTGAATAGTACCAGACCCAAGACTGACCTCTGTGGGACCCCACTAGATACACCATTCAAATTTGACAGCAAACCATTGATAATTACTCTTCGAGTACGTTCTTTTAACCAGTTGTTCACCTACCTTATAGTAATTTCCTCTAGACCACATTTTTTAGGTTTTTTATAAGAATGTCATGGAAACTGTGTCAAAAGCCTTACTAAAATTAAGGTATATTCCATCTACTGCTTTCTCCCATACACCAGGTCAAGAATCCTGTCAAATAAATTAAAATTTTTATTTTTAATTCAATAAACCTCTGCCTTTTACTGGCTAGGTGAGCATAGTGCAGCATTTCTCAAATCTCATCTACACATCAAAAAGCTTGCCTCTCTTTTTCATCAGATCTCTTAAGCAGGGTTACATATATAATATAATATGTTATAAACATGTATGTTAGACACACACACATATATCAATAGTGTGTGGAAAATGTCATGAATTTTTTTCAATATCCTTTCTGAAATGTTTTGATCATTTTTTCAATCAATTAAAATATATATAGAAAAAATGCATAATTTCTTGTGATGAAAAATTTTGACAATGTTGACAATTTCAACTAAAAAGGGCCAAGTATTTTCAATGGAACTACTCTTTCTTGGAAAAATGCCGGGAAAATCTAAATAAATAAAAGCAGCTGCCAGAATCTCTCACCATTCAAGGTGTGAACTGCTCGTGACCAGAGTGGGGTGTGTATTGGTGGATTTAAGACATTGGTTTAACTCCTCAATCCTCGGCTCTCTATTTGGGGGGCTGGACCCAAAAGTAAAGTAAAGCCACCCAAATCCTTCTTTCATGTGTGTCAGATGCCAATGGCCTTCATGGGCTATTCCAACAGCTGGGAATTGGCCAGACATATGTATATCTTTGCCATGTTCTTTTTCCTGAGCAGCAAGAGATGGGTTGGGTAGGAGTCATGACAGCTGTCCCACACAAGTGGATCAGAAGGAATATTCCAGGGGACAGATCTAGTTTTAGGGGTGTTGGTCACTATCTATGGGCCAGATCTTGAACTGGTATAAATATGATCTATTCTGAGGGTGTAGAGGTGGGAATCAAGTGGCTTTTTGCAGGCTCATTGTACAGGTGTGAATTTTTCTCTCTGGCATTAAACTGCCATTTCGCATGTATCCCTAGAGTGAAATCCTGGTCCTATTCAAGCCAGTGGGAGTGAAATCCTGGTCCTATTCAGCTAGCTCATCCAGCTTGGTCTACAACTCCTGCCTATGTTTTTTTCCCCTTTCTTGGGATGCAGGCTTCCGATAGTTTCTGCAGCTGTGACTTAAAGTAATTCCAGGCCTCTTCCGCATTTAGATCCACAAGTTCTTCAGTCCAATCCACTTCCCTAACTAATTTCCTTAATTCTTTAAAGTTAGCCCTTTTGAAATCAAAAACCCTAGTCCCAGATCTATTTTTGTTTATCCTTCCATCTAGTCTGAACTGAATTAGCTCATGATCACTCAAACCAAGGTTGTCCCCTACAACCATTTCTTCTATGAAGTCCTCACTGCTCACCAAAACCAAATCTAAAATGGCATCCCCTCTTGTCGGTTCTTCAACTACTTGGTGAAGGAATCCATCAGCTATCACATTCAGAAAAATCTGATCCCTACTATTCTTGCTAGCACTTGTACTCCAGTCTATATCTGGGAAGTTAAAGTCTCCCATGATCACACATTTCCCATTAGTGTTTACTTCCTTAAAAACATTAAAGAGGTATCTATCCATATCCAAATCAGATCCCGGTGGTCTCTAGCCCACCCCAAGCACTATCTCAGGGGAGGCTCTAGTAGCTTTCTTTCCCAGTGTGATTTTTGCCCAGACAGACTCTGTCTTGTCCATTCCATCACTTTTTTTTCTTTACAGACAGTTAACCTCCTCATTGATGTACAATGCTACTCCACCACCTTTGCCTTTATTTCTATCTTTCCTAAACAGCACATAGCCTTCAATACCTGTACTCCAGTCATGACTACTATTCCATCACGTTTCTGTTATCCCCATAATATCTGGTTTCACTTCCTGCACCAGTAGCTCTAGTTCCTCCATTTTGTTCCCTAGGCTCCTCGCACTAGTATACAGACCTTAGTGATACGGTCTCAACTGGAGTATTGTGTTCAGTTCTGGGTGCCATATTTCAGGAAAGAGATGGACAAATTGGAGAAAGTCCAGAAAAGAGCAACAAAAATGATTCAAGTTCTAGAAAACATGACCTATGAGGGAAGATTGAAAAAAATGGGTCTGTTTAGTCTGGAGAAGAGAAGGCTGAGAGGGGACATGCTAACAGGTTTCAAGTACATAAAAGGTTGTTACAAGGAAGAGGGAGAAAAAATTACTCTTAACCTCTGAGGATAGGAAAGTGGTGTGGGGTACGGCAAGGGGTTCAGGGCAGGGGCTGGGTGTAGGAGAGGTGAGGCTTGCAGCAGGGGCTCAGGGCAGGAAGTTGGGGTGCAGGGTGCAGGAGGGGTTTGGGCTCCGGCCCAGTGCCGCTTACCTGGAGTGGTGTTAAGGTGGCAGCAGTGCACACCAAGGCCAGGGCAGGCTCCTTGCTTGCCTGTACTGGCCCTGCCCTGGTGGTGCTTTGGCCACTGGGAAAGGGGGGCTCCACACACTGCTCTTCCTGTGTGTGCCTCCCACAAAGTTCCCATTGGCCACAGTTCCCCATTCCCGGCCAATAGGAGCTTTGGGGCACATACTCATGGGCAAGAGCAGCACATAGAGCCCTCTGTCCTCCCTCCCTTAGGGGCCGCGGGGATGTGATACTGGCCACTTCCTGGAGCATCTCAGGGCCTGCGGCTCCACGGGCTGGCAATCCCGCCGGCCATATCTAAAGTCCTGAGGGGCTGGATCCGGCCCACGAGCCGCAGTTTGCCCACGCTTGGTCTAGATAATACTTAGTCCTGCCTTGAGTGCAGACGGCTGGACTAAATGACCTCTCAAGATCCCTTCCAATTCTATGATTCTGTTAGCCTTTTAGACTTCTGTTGTGTATTGCGATGAAGTTTTCAGAGAACTAGCCTCAATGACTCCAAGATCTCTTTCTAGAGTGGTAACAGATAATTTAGAACCCACCATTACCATTTTATATATATATAGTTTGAATTATTTCTTCCAACGCACATTGCTCTCACTTAGCAATGTTGAATTTCATCTACCATTTTATTGCCCAGTCACTCAGTTTTCTGCAGTCAGCTTTGGACTTAACTATCTTGAATAATTTTGTATCATCTGCAAGCTTTGTCACTTCACAGTTCATTTCCTTTCCCAGATCATCACTGAATATGTTGAACAGCACAGGTCCCAGTACAGATGCTTGGGAGACCCCACTCTTTATCTCTCTCCATTTTAAAAACTGACCATTTATTTTTACCCTTTGTTTCTTATTTCTTAACCGGCTACTGATCCATGAGAGGACTTTCCCTGTTATCCCCTGAATAATTTCCTTCAGAACCTTTGGGGAGGGACCGTGTCAAATGCTTTCTGAAAATCGTAGTACGTTATATAGACTTCATCACCCTTATCCATATGTTTGTTGACCCCCTCAAAGAATTCTAATAGATTGGTGACGCATGACTTCCTTTACAAAAGGTGTTTTGACTCCTCCACAACAAATTCTGTCCATCAATGTGTCTGATAATTCTGTTCTTTAATATAGTTTCTACCAGTTTGCCCAGTATTGAAATTAGGATCACTGGCCTGTAATTCCCAGGATTGCCTCTGGGGCCCTTTTTAAAAATTAGAGTTACATTTGTTACCATCCAGCCATCTGGTACAGAGTCCAATTCAAGTGATAGGTTACATACTGCAGTTTGTAGTCCTGCAATTTCATATTTGAGTTCCGTCAGAACTCTTGGGTAAATATCGTCTGGTCCTGATAATTTATTACTGTTTCATTTATCAAGTTGTTCTAAAATCTCTTCTATGGACACATCAATATGGGAAAGTAATTCAGTAAGGTCTCTCAAGGATATTGCAGGAAATTGCCATGTCTGTCACAGTCAGTTCCATGGCATCACACAAGTCCCCCCTACTGGAAAATATATCATAAAAGTAAGCTGAGGAGATAAAGTGTAAAAGTGGGAATTTCAGAGGAGCACAAGGAAACTAGTCACCTAACTTGTGTTGAAATTCAGTGGGATCTGGTCAATCAATTTCCACACATTCCTTTGAAACTGTCAGCTTGAATCCACATCTGACATTCAATGGGAGCTTGTTACCCAACTCCCTTAGGCCTAGGCCCCGGTGTAATTATCAGTGGGTGCATCCATACAGATCCTGGCAAATGCCACACAAATTTAGCAACTTGGAATTTTCAGCATTAAAAATTTGTATTTCTCCCACTTGAGTTCATCTGTAAGTCAACATCAGGTTGTTACAGTCAGTGAGGAACCCTGTAAAACAAAGAAATGTTCACATGCACTAAGAATGACCTTCAGAAAATTTTAATTTTGTTCCCTTTGACTACATTTCTACTAAACGCAGACCATTTGAAAACCACTGTACATCCCACTGATTACGTTTTCCAGAGCTCGCTTCACGTCTTCGTTTCTTAGAGTGTAAATGAAAGAGTTTAATAGAGGAATTACAATAGTGCTAAAGATGTTGACTATTCTGTTTAAATCCAATGAGTTCTGTGCAGAAGGCTTGACATACAGAAAAATGGTGGAGCCATACCAGATAATTACAACAGTGGGATGGGCAGAGCAAGTGGAAAAGGCCCTTTGCCGGCCTTGGGCTGAGGGGATTCTACAGATGGTGGAGATGATGTAAATGTACAAGATTAGAGTTATTGCACACGAGCCCAGGAGGACATTAATAGAGATGATAAAAGATGCCAGCTCAACGAGTCTCATGTTAGTGCAGGAAAGTGCTATCCAGGAATCTATGTCAGAGAAGAAGTGATTGATGATGTTCGGGCCACAGAAAGACAACCTGGATATTAGAGATGCCAACACAGAGATAACCAGGAACCCACACAGCCAAGAGATGAGGGCCAGCTGAGCAGAGAAGGTGCTGTTCATGAGGGAGCTGTAACGCAGGGGATGACATATGGCCAAATAGCGGTCTTATGCCATGACAGCCAGGATGAGACATTCTGTAGAGCCCAGTGAGAATATGAAATACAGTTGCAGGATGCAGCCAGTGAACGAAAATTGTTTGGCTTTTCCCGAACATGACACCAATGGCCTTGGGGGCGCAGGCCATGGTGTACCAGATCTCCAGTAAGAAGAGATTGCAGAGAAAGAAGTACATGGGGGTGTGGAGCCATGGGTGGATCCACACTAAGGCTATAACAGACATATTCCCTACCACTGTAAGGAAATACATAATTGAAAACACCACTGCAAGGGAAATCCGAAAATACCAAGTGCCAGGAAAACCCAGGAGTATGAACTTCTGCACACTGGATTGGTTTCCTATTTCTGCTCCAGGCATGAGGTCCATCTGTCAAAACATGAGGGATTATAAGGCATTTAAAAATATTGAACACACTTTTGGATGTGCAAAAGTGAACAACCAAATACCTTAGTCTATCAGGGCACCTATAAAATATCTGCAGATCCACAACCCTGAAACTCTGCCACATTTCCTAAAACACTTTCAAGATACCTATCTGGGCTCTGGGATTGTGGGATTTGACCCTGCACCTGGTAGACCTGGCTCTTGCTTTAACTCGCTTCACTGGTGAAATACAAGGAACAGGATTCCAGGCTGAAATTCTAAGGGATTTTCGCTCCTTCTAAAATCCCAGCTATAATACCGAGAACCCTGATTAAAGATAATATAAGGGAACTGAATCAGGTACTACTCAACACCATTCTGTGCTTGTGCACCTTTCAGGCTCTGCAACAAAGATGACAACTCCACTCCTTATTCCTCTAAGACTTATGAGGATTCAGTGGGGTGGCTGACCCAATGACATCTTTCCCCTGTTGCTGGTCTAGCCCATCAACCCCACTCCATTCAGCCGTGAGAAAGTCTTATGATTTAACCCATTGTCTTCATGCCTCACCTTCAAGATAACCTTGCTCATTACTCAGGAAAATAACTGGGCTTTTCAAAAACACCTAAGTGACCTAGGATCACAAGTCTTTACTGATAGTCAATAGGACTTCTGTTCTTAAGCCACTTATACTCCGTGATCTTCAATGGGAGTTGTGCTACTTAGGCCTAGACCTAGGTAAAATACAATACAATACAATACAACACAATACAATAAATAATTAGACAAAACTCTTTTTTAAGTTGAAAAATACCATTTTGTTAAAACAGAAATATTTCATGGAAACATCTCAGTTTCAACAAAAGTGTCATCCAGTTACATTCTTAGGTCCAGGATGGAATTACTAATCAAAGTGAGGACTATTGACAAGGATTAATGCCATAGCCTGGTAGCATGTGAGCTTGCCAAGGTCTGAGTTCCACTTCTGAATCAACCAGATGTGGGACTTGAACACAATTCTTCCATGACCTGGGTAACTGCTCTAATCACATGCCTGTAGTGGGATGATCTTTCATACATCTCTTTTCTACTGCCAAAAATTTTGAAAAGTCTTGTGTTCTTTCCATATCAGAACAAAACAACGCTTGAAATCTTGAATTTTTTTTTCAAAAAATGAAATTCCAATTTCCAGCTGGTCCTTCTTAGACCCTTAGAAAATACCACCTCAAATTCTCAGGAACAAGGGACTGACATCAGAAATTAGAAATCCTGTTTATCACTTATTGTGTGTCTTCTACTAGAACCTGAAGATCCCATCTATGGTTGGGACTCCATTGTGTTGCACATGGCACAAATATAGCACAGAATCCATCCCTAATCCAAAAATCTTATACTCTAATAGACAAGCCAGGCAAGCAGGGAGAGACAAACAAAAAAACAAACAAAACCCACAACTGTTTCTCAGAAACACAGTAAAAATGTTTCCTGCTTTCCCTTTCACATAACAACTGCCCTCTTTCACTCACCTCCCCTCGGGTCAGTTTCCAGTCAAACACTTGGAGCCTGTGCTAGACCAAAACAATAGTCTAACTAGTTAGAAATGACATTCTAAACATTGTTGGTTACCAAATCTTAAGAAACAACTTATAACACACTTTACAATTCTATGAACTTCTGCCACTGTGTACAAAGGACACTGCTCCCTGAACAGAGATAGACATCAGATTATAGAAGAAAGAATAAATAATTGAAAGTTATTGTAGCCTAGTATTTTCAAATGAGTAACAGCAATAAAAGCTGTGCAACTAACTCCTTTATTCTTTGAAAACCCTAGCTGTAATAATTATCTTCTCCATTTGAATTTGTTTTTGCATAGATAACAATATTTAGCACTTTTATAGCTCTTTACATCTTGAAAGCAGTGTGAAAAGAGTGGCTATTCATCCACACAACATGCCTAGACACTAATGGCCTGATTTAAGGCACTTTGGAGTGAATGTTTGACTAGATCAATAGGATTGTGCCCATTTTAAGGTGAGGAAACTAAAGCAAGGATATGAAGTGATATGTTCAAATCACAAAGACAGCTGAGGACAACACAAGAGATGAGATTCCCACTTCTCTGCACTGATTGGAAATGAGTGGGCATCTATCAGTCTTTCTATGTATCTATACATATATTTTCTTCTTTTCCTCAGTAAAGTTACTATACTAGTAAATTCCACAGGTTAATGTATTGGAAATGTTCCATTATCATATTTTTTTCAAGAGACACTATCTTTTTGAAAAAACAGAGATTTTTGCAAATCAATCAATCAATAGAATAATTTTGGGACTTTCATCACTTCAATAACAAGAAGAAGTTGTTTCTTGTGACTAAAGAACAAAATGTTTTCACTGAAAACTTCTGGTTTATCAAAGGGTTTTTTTTGTTTGTTTGTTTTTTGTTTTACAAAATCCTGAAAAAGAAAATTTGACAATAACAGCAATTTTCAGGTAGCTCACATTACCAAGAAAGGCAAACAAATTTCTCAATACGGTTACTTTAAACTTTGATTCCAGGATAGGCTGGATCTGGCTAGTGGATCAAACTTACCATGTCTTCTGACAGAGGTTATCAATACAAACTCTCTTCATTTACAATGTTTTTTCTCTCCAGATGACACACAATAGCCTTGGCTGCTGAAAAATGGTACATCATAACATGGTTTATCTTGCTTTCTCCCCACCTAAATATATAACAAATATAGGAATATTTCATACCTGGTTCAGATTTACATTAAGGTCATATTACACTGCTGTAACTATATAAAAGGACCTTAAAATGTACGTAATAAATATAATTCACTTGAATTTTAACCCCCATTCTACTGCCAGAGTGGTGTGAAGTGTTAGTATAAATGATAACCTTCCTCTTCAAAACCAAAAGACTCGAGCAAATTTTATAGATTTTGATGTTGATGGGAATCTCCTTCCACCATCATTCAGTTGGCTTTACCCCTACCTACCTTGTTAATGAACTGCAGCTCAAACTGGCTGCATGAGGGGCTGATTTTGTACTCCACTCCCATCTTCCCAACACCCTGAGGATATTCAGTCTCAACAGAATTTCACAGACTTCCCTAGAATGTGTAACAGACTCTGCTGAGTCAGGCTGGTCTCCTGGTGAAAGCACAGTACTGGTAGCCTGGAGTCCAGCATTCTAGTCCTGTCTTCGCCAAATGCTTGCTACACAGCTTTGGTGTGTTACTTAAGTCCTCTCTCATCCTCATTTTCCCCAGCAATAAAATTATGACAATAGCCACTTACTTCTTGTCCGACTTTCAGTGGACATGAAGAACAATTGATCACTGTCCTTTTTATAACAGTATTTAATA
The DNA here is from genome assembly GCF_007399415.2 of Gopherus evgoodei. Classification (NCBI taxonomy): domain Eukaryota; kingdom Metazoa; phylum Chordata; order Testudines; family Testudinidae; genus Gopherus; species Gopherus evgoodei. Next base: position 55,513 of record NW_022059767.1, on the reverse strand, counting down.
TAGTTGAAGACTGTTATCAGATCCCCACTCTGTCTTCTTTTCTCAAGACTAAACATGACCAGTTTTTTCACCCTTTCCTCACAGGTCAGGATTTCTAACTCCTTCATCATTTTTGTCACTCACCTCTGGACTCTCTCCAAATTGTCCGCATCTTTCCTAAAGTGCAGTGCCCAGAACTGACACAGTACCCCAGCTGAGGCCTCACCAGTGCTGAGAAGAGCACTGTACCTCCTGGGAGCATATGTACCTCCTGGGTGTTACATATGATGCGCCTGTTCTATACCTCAAATGTTGTTAGTGTATTTTGCTACTGCATCAAATTGTTGACTCCTGTTCAATATGAGATCTGTTATAACTCCCAGATTATTTTGAGTAGTACTACCATCTTGCGAGTTATTCACCATTTTCTAGTTGAGCATTTGATTTTTCCTTCCTAACTAAAGTACTTTGAATTTATTTTTATTATATTTCATCTTGTTGATTTCAGACCAATTCTCCAACTTGTCGAGGTTGTTTTGAATTCTGATGCTGTCCTCCAAAGGACTTGCAACCACACTCAGCTTCATGTCATCTGCAAATTTTATCAGTGTACTCTCCACTCCATTATCCAAATTATTAATGGAATAATGGGCTAGTACTGGACCCAGGAATGACCCCTGTAGAACCCCACTGGATATGCCCTCTCAGTCTGACAGAAAAACATTGATAACTACTCTCTGAGTATGATCTATCAACCCATGGTGCACTCACCTTATAATAATTTCCTCTAGACCACATTTCTTAGTTTGCTTATACAAATGTCATATAGACTGTGTCAAAAGTCTTACTAAAATGAAGATATTTCCTATCTACTTCTTCCTCCCATCCATCAGCTCAGGAACCCTGTGAAAGAAATGAAAAGTTTTGTTTTTGAGATTTTGACTTAAATTGACATTCAAATGATTAATTTTGATATCATTTTCAGTAAAAAAAGTCACTTTTTCATTTTGAATTAATATTTTAAAATGAAATATTTCATTTTGAAACATTGCCGCTTGAACTGATTGAAAATTTTCCAACAGAACAGTTCCAGAGGAATGTGTTGATTCCATTAACACTTTTAAGGAAGCCAGGTAGGCAGGCAGTCTGTCTTCTCTATTTTTTCTAAGTTAAATTTCAGAATTTTGGTCTGGAAGAAGTTCTGAAATGTTTACTTTTATTTTTATGATTCAGGATAATAATAATAAAAAGATGAAACTTTGGAAATTACTATAGAACAAGTGTTCCGGGTTCTGACCAAAACTGGTTTGGATCAAAATGGATGTTTTACCATTTCTGAGTTTCATTTTTTTGGAATGTTTAATTCCACAAAAAATCTTCACATCTTTAATTTTCATCCAGATTTGGGATAAAAACCTTTATAAATCAGAAATGTAACCATTAAATCAAGTTCATTTGTTAAAAAATACTTTCTGGGAAAAAGTATTTATCACCATAATTAAACTTCTCCCTTGTAATTTCTTTTTGTTGAAAAATGAAAATTTTTGTAAAGAACTGTTGACTTAGTGATTTTTTTTAAATAAAATTTTTCATTTCCTTTGTGTCACATGGAAGTTTAAATGGAAAACTTTATAGAAAACATTATTGAATTGTTTCCATTTACCAATATGTAGGACCCCTCGCCAACTTAGAACCCTTAAAAAAGGGAAGTAAGTTTGAAAAACACTGTAGTTGCTACAAATTTAAACTTTGGATCTGCACTCAAAAGTTTGTCCTATGTCACTAAGTTCTTGACCCTGCACACGCTTTATGCACGGGCTTTCTTTCCTAGTGTGAGTAGTCCCACTAGAGTCAACTGGACTACTCCAAATAATATAATTTAGCACTTGAGTAATGATCTCAGGATGGGGGCCTAAATGTGAATTGCTAAAAGTAATGTCCGCATAGGGCCTGATCTAAAGGATATTCAATTCAGTTAAAAGATATTCATTGATGCCAATGGACTGTTGATGAGACTTCTAGAGAGATTTTAAAGGACCGATTTTCAAAAGTATTTGAGTTCCTGAAGGTGCACCATAGGTGCCTTGTGGAAATGTTAAAAGTACCTAAGCAGGTTAGATACCTAACTACCACTGAAATCAATGGGATTTTGGTGCCTCATCTGCTGAAGTGCTTCTGAAAATCCACTAAAAAACAATCTGCATCTTTAGATATCTAAATACCTTAGAAAATATGGCTTTTGGGAGCTCACATCCAGTAGATTTTCAATAAAAATTAGGCTCCTAAAAGCCAGATATTTAATGGTATTTAGGTGCCTATCTGAATCTTTAGGTGACTAAATTCCTTTGCAAATCTACCCCTTAGGCATTTCTGAAAGTTTTACCCAAATATAAAAGGTGTAAATATAAAATTGGATCCAGGATTAAAAGAATAAAAACAAGAACAGTTATCCCCAGTTTCCCTGAAAATTTCCTTTCTTCAAGCATTAAGGTAAATGAATCAGTCTTGTCCTCTGCTATTTTCTCCTTCAGGAATCTCTGTTGTGCTTTGAGCAGGCAGGATTTGTCTTTGTTCCTCACCTCAAAGGCTCTACGATGAACATTTTACATTGGTATATGCCATGGCAGAGAATCATAATCTCTAATTCCAGCACATTGCCAAATGTGAACTCCTAATCTTTTCTCCTAGATCCTCCCTTACTCATTTAAAAACTCAGCTAACCTTCCTAACACATAGCTTTGGAACACTGGGGTTATTTATGTGTCTTTTTCTTCTTCTGTGCCCATGATCATGATTTTTGTCTTTGGCAAAGATTTTCAGAGGCAAAGAGGGCAGTTATGTGACCCAACTCCCACAGAAAATCCTTTGAAAATCTCCCCCTTTGTATCTAACATTAAATTGATTTTACATTTTGGCCAGGATCAAATTCTAACAACCAAGGAACAAACTTCACAACTAGGCTTGGAAGGATTAGATTTGTATTGGTAAATGTTGGTAAACGTTGATTTCACCATACTCACACAAACTGATGAAAATGTATTTCCATCAATAATACCCCATCTACAGATAGGCAAAGTAAAAAAAAAATGCTGCTGAAAACTTCTTAGAGTCAAAATCCAGTGATTTAGGCTTATAAGAAACGAATTAGTGAATGAATAGTAAAAACAGGTATCATCTGTTGAATTAAGGATATTTACTTTCTATAGTTTAACATGTGATGTTGACAATTTGTGTCTTAATGGTTTATAGAGCTTTCACTTTTTGAATCTCAGTGTCAACTATCATTTGTCTGACAGTCTCCTGCCTCCACCCCCAATAATTTTTTACAACTATGAACATTGAAATAAATAGAATGTGGAAAAAATGCTTAAAAATAAACATTGATATTACCCATCAAAATTTATAAATAATAAAAATAAAATGCTGCCAAGCCTATTAATGACACATTAACATATAAGTGAGAATAAAACAAGAATTTCATAAAGAATTATGTAACAGACCGTGCTTAATTGTCAATGCTTATTAAGGCCTGGTCTACACTGGTAGGGAGTGGGGAGTTGATGTACTTAGATCTACTTACTGCGGTGCCTTCACTGTGGTAAGTCAACTGGTTATGCCCTCCTTTTGACTCCGCCTGCGCCTCTTGCTCCGGTGGAGTACCGGAGTCGACGGGACAGCGCTCAGTGGTCGAATTATTGCATCTTCACTAGACACAATAAATCGACCCCTAATGGATCAATCATTTCAGAGATAAGTGTAGACCTGCCCTTAGTATAATCCTTAGTTTTTGACAATGCTTTTCATCAGTAGATCTCAAACCATTTTACTATGATGGGTGAGTAGCTTTATCTCATTTATTTACAGATGGGGAAACTAGGGCACAGATGGTTAATATGACTTTCACACAGTCAGTCAGTGACAGATCTGCAACATACGCCAACTCCTTATTTCCCATCTGCCAGACCAGGCTACAGGTGAGATTTCAAGAGCAGCCTAAGAGATTATAGGGCAATTACTTAAAGGCTTTTAGGTGCATAATTGGATTTTTCTAAGCAGGTAGATGTGTAACACCCTTTGAAATCAAGGATTTTTAGGTGCATAGACGCTTCTAAAAATCTCATTAGGTCCCTAAACAGCTTTAAAAATCTGGTTCTTTAACAAACAAATGCCCATGAAAATGAATGAGGAGTGGGCATCCATGTGGCATTTGTGGCTATGAAAACCTAAGTCTACCTCTAAGAGAAATATCCAATTCATTTTCACATTCTTATCTATGTGACTCAATAAATTACAGCTGCAGTGAGTTCCACAGATCTATCATATGCATTCAAAAGTTGAAAAAGATGAGTGAAAATCAGAGAGAGAGAGAGAGAGAGAAGAAAGTATGTTTCAGATGTACCATTTACTCACTATGGGGAACCTATTCCTTCCAACCAGATATGGCCCAGTACGTCACATTACCAAGTATACAAAAAATATGTATTAATACAAGTGGTTTAAAGTATATTTCTGGGGTGGTCTTTCTGTCTGTCTGTCTCTCTAGTGGACCTAGCTTATTAGCTTTTGCTGACAGAACTAGCCAGAACTGACCCCCTTCACACATTATCTCCTCTCCTTAGAATGAAGTGTTCTTGACTCTGAGAAAAAAATGTATTGTGAGCAGGGATGCCATATTTTTTCCTCCAGCTATAAATTAAACATTTAAAGGTTTCATACACAAAATCTTCCTACTTATTTCATAAATTTCTATATTGATTAGAATCTCATTCCATTACCATTTCATCATCATTCTGCTGTCTTTCCCCCTTACTTGCTTTGTTTATGTATGGCAACTCAACAGATATTAGAAATAAGAGTAATTTATATTCCTCAGAAGTGCTCTTCAGATTTGGTCTCAACAGAATTTCACTGTCTTCTCTAGAATGTGCCAGATCCCTGACTTAGTAAGGACAGTGTCCATGGTTAAAGAAGAGCACTGGAAGCAAGGAGACCTTGGTTCTGTATCTCCGTTGACTTGCTGATGGACCACTGTGAAATTGTTTAAGTTCTTTGTTCCTCGGTTTGTCCATTTATAAAAGACAAAAGGCCAGATTTCTAAAGGTATTTAGATGCCTATTGGAATTTTCAGAAGCACCTAGGAACCTATAACTCATTGATTTCTGTTGGTGTTAGGTGTCTATGGACTTTTGATAATCCCAATAAGTGACTAAATACTTTTAAAAATCTGGCCCTAAGTAGCTGCCCAAAGTTAGGGAACTATGTCAAAATTTAGGCAACCTGATAGGCGGTGTAAGATACAGAAGTATAAAGCACCAGAGGCTAAAGACATTCAGATGTCTAAAGATAGGCAGATGGGCACCTAGTGGGAATTTCAGAAGAACCTATGCAGATTAAGCACATAACTCCAATTGAATTCAATGGGATTTAGGTGCCTAGGCCTTTGAAAATCCCACTATACACCTAATAACCTTTGAAAATCTGGTTCTAAGATACTTTGGTGCTTCTGAAAAATTTACCTCTAGTGTACACAAAAAGTTGTACTGACATAATGAAAGGTGTGGTTTTATACCAATTTAGTGAAAACCATGCAACATTGTGTGTGGACATGATTATATTGGTTTAAACCTCATTTATATCAATTTTCAGGTGCAAACTGAACTGATGTAACCAGTTTTCAACCTAAGAGTCCACAAAGGCACCAAAGTTGCAGGGGACCAAACAAACATATTTAAGTTAAGATGCTGTGTCTTTTCCTTATAGACAAGCCCTAGAGCCAGATTTTTAAAGTATTAAGCACCTAGTGGAATTTTCAAAACTTCTAGTTGCCATAAGTGCAGGGGACTGGACTAGATGATCTCTCAGGGTCCCTTCCAGTCCTACTATTCATGAGTCCTACTATTCTGTGAGTCAATAAATCGATAGATAGATAGATAGATAGATAGATGGATTAATTTAAATTGGAGTTGGGCACCTAACTCCCTTAGTCTCCATGGAAAATCCCAGCCTAAATCTCTGTAAGGGGAAGGATGATCCGGTGCACAATTTTAGCTATTATTTTACCCCTTACTTAAATGTTATTCAGTCCTTAGCCCAGCAAATTCCTATTGTATTTACCAGGATAATGCCTGATACTGCTCAGTAATTTTCACACCCATGTGGATGGTAAATGCTCTGTCCAGGTCAGGATTTCATGAGCACAAAGACAACCCAGTGGAACTGGATAGCTAAGAACTGGGGCTGAGATCTTCAAAGGCAGAAAGGTACTAAAGAGGCAAACAGGTGCCTAGCAGGGTTTCCAAAAGCACCTTGGTGTCTAACTTCCATTGAAGTCCCTGGAATTCAAACTATAGTATATTAAAGCACACAAGGGAGCCTTAGGGTAAAATTTTCTAAAGCACCGAGGTGACTTAGGAGCTTCTCTCTCATTGGCTTTTTAGTCAATTAGCTGAACTTGAAAATTTAACTGTAAATCCTATTTTTAAAAGTGATTTAGGGCTAGATTAGTCAAGGTATTTAGGCACCTACTGGGATTTTCAAAACACCTAGATACCTAAAACATTGGTTTATATTGAAAAGAGAGGAAATATAATTGTTGATTACCTGTGTTGGTTAGACTTTGATAAAAAAAATGTAAGGCTGGGATTTTCAAAGGTGTCTGAGGGAGTTAGGCACCCAACTCCATTACATTTCATAATTCCCTTAGAATCCCTTGCAAATTTAAATCCAAATAGGGGAGGGGACCAAATTTACGTTATAAATTAACCTCATATTGTAACTTTAAAGAAAAATCAGAATACCAAAAACAAGCATTTAAACAAATTTCTGAACATTCACTGTAAAAGTCATTGATAGATTTCAGGTTAGGGAGAACTTTTTCAAAAGTGGCTTCAAATTCTGAATGCCCCAAATTTGAGACTTCAGGATTAATCCATCTGTGAAAGAAACTTTTGGCCAGCATTGAAACCTGAATTTTTTTTCTGAAGTTGTTTTAGAAACTCAGCATATCATAGTTTCACTGTATTTGTGGGGTTTATGGTCTGTTTAGCACAGATGGCTAGGAGTGAGGATACCTGGATTCTGTGCCTAGCTCTTTTAGGGACACATAAAATAGCTGTTATATCAGCACTCTTAGGTTCTATTTCCATTCCTTGAGAGGTGTTAGGATAGTGGTTGGAGCAGAGTAGAGGCTGAGAAACAGGGCTCCTGGGTTCTAGTCACAGTTCTGGTTGAGAAGTAATATTCCACTGACTAAATGGGGAGAAGAACTGCAGACTCCTGGTGCAGCTGGTTAAAAATGTTTGAAAATCACAGTTTAGATTAAATTCCTCATCAGAATTTAAAATTCTGATAAAAAAGGGATACATTTTTGTGATTTTTTTAAAGGAAAATTGCTTCCTGTTTTTTGGTTCTCTCTAGCCCTGAGCTTTGACGTAATTGGCTCATTGCATGACCTTGCACACCTCAGTCTCAATTTGTCAAAGGAGGTTGAAACTGACTCATTCTTTTCAACCACCAAAAATGAATGCTGGTTTATATATCTAAATTGTTATTTATGCTCAAAAATTAGGCAACTCTCCTTTGAACTGCAACTCTGTATAACATCCCTGCTCCAACTTGGGACTTCAGCGGGCTTAGAACCTGAGACTTTCTGCACAAAAAGAATTAAACATCCTATTGACTTACCTCTGCTCCCACTGGCTCAATGACCAAAATACTATTGACTTCCTTGGGAGCAGAATTAAGCCTATACTGAGAAAAACTCCCCCCTATTTAACAGGGATTTTCAAAAGAGATTATGGATTTTTGTTGACTTCTTACTGACTCTCAGAGACTGCTGAATGCCGAACACCCACAGTTCCCATTTGAAAATGTTTTTGCTCCTGAATCTTGAATAATTTACAGGAAAATGTTTTTTCTGTTGAAATTTTTCAGGGTTTTATCAAAATACAACCTCCCCCCCCACACACACCCCAAAACCAACTTTTCTTTGAAAATTTTCAATTTAAAACAACAACAATATAAATTAAAATAAAATAAATCTTGGGCTTTGGATGCTGACCATGGGAAAAAACGTTTCATTGACAAAAACTAAAATTTGTGTTTTTCAAGGAACATCTGAAAATGGAATTTCTATCATGAAAGTTTCCTTTTTGTCAAAAAGCTACTTTCCACTGAAAAAAAGTTTCCATAGGAAAATTTATGATAAGCTTAAAATTCACCCTGTGAGCATGAAGGCTCCAGAAATGTAATAGCAATATCATATTTTCAGCCTTAAACCATTATTTCTTGCCTCTTTTAATTATCTGCTTTTTCTGTGCCTCAAAATCATCTGCATCCCATAAAGCCATGGTTGTGTTTAATCATTTTAATTTCATGTCTTCATTTGTTTTTGCAGGCAAAACAGCTGACCACATTAGAAAAAGGCAATCACACCATTGTGAAGATGTTTGCAAATCTTGCTCTTTATGGTCTTCCTTGTCATATACATCTTAACGGTCACAGGAAATGTGTCGATCATAGTCCTAGTGGCAACTATCCGCCAACTCTGCATCCCAATGTACTTCTTCCTCTGCAATCTCTCTTTCCTGGAGGTATAGTACACCACAGCTTGCATCCCAAAGACACTTGCCAACCTTGTGTCCCAAAGCAAATCCATCTTCATCAGCAGATGTGTCCTACAAATGTATTTTGTTTTCTCCCTAGGAAGCACAGGGTATTTTCTCTTGGCTGTCATGGCCTATGACTGTTTTTTGTCTATATGCTATCCATTGTACCATAGCTCCATCATGAACAGCACCTTGACTGCTCAGTTTGCTGTTGGTTCTTGGCTGAGGGGTTTCCTACTATTTCTGTCCCAGCATTTCTGATCACCAGATTGTCCTTCTGTGGCCCTAATGTCATCAATCACTTTTTTTGTGACATAGCACCGTGGATAGTTCTTTCCTGCACAGATACCTACCTTGTTGATCTGGTGGCCTTTATCATCTTATTCATCATCATCCTGGGCTCCTGTGTCATGACCCTGGTATCCTATATTTACATCTGTAGTAAGATGCCGCCCTGAAACATAAACCCTTATCAGAGGCCCAGTATGAGGCCTTAGGCCTGAACTAAAGTAATGGTCAAGTCTTTGCTAACATAAAGCAAAGTTAAGCTGTGAGCCAGAGGCAGGCCCTGCCCACAGAAGCTGGCAAGGAAAGGGTTGATACTGCAAAAAGAGACATACCTAAAAGGTACTGGACACCAGATATCAGAACATTTGCATACTTGTACACTTCACACAGATAACAAGGAACAGGTTGACCCATCCCAATGACAGGGCCAAAAGGGTAATATGATGGATAGAGTTGTTTTGTTCAAACCAACATGTACAAGGTGAGAGGCGGCACCTTACTACGTAGAGGAGTTGTACCTTGCTAGGTAGAGGGGTTGCACCTCAATACGTCAGAAGTGATGTGTAACTTGTTTGTACCTGTGTATAAGAATGCATCCCTTGGGCAGTGTCTTTGTCCAGCCTAGGGGGCAGTGGAAAGTCCCGCCACTGACTGAGCTGAGTCCATTGTCAGGGAGCACATACGTACTGGCTAGCATCACCTTAGCAGCACTTTGGACTTCATTTGCCAGGGAGCTGGAGACTGTGTTTCTCTTCGACAATAAACCTGGCCGATGTGCCTCTGTATCTTACTAGATTCTCTTGGGATCTGCTGTGTCAGCTATCTGCGCAGAGCCGGGGCAGCACACAGAGGGAACACACGCATGCAGCCGATTGATATCAACATTGAACAGAGCAGAGCACCATACTGGTAGTGTCTGACAACAACATGATCTCCACTATACTGAGAATACCATCAGATAAAGGATGGAGAAGGGCCTTTTCAACTTGGTCTTCCTATCTCACGGTCATGATTATCTGGTGTGGTTCGACCATTTTCCTACATGTTAACCCTTCCATGTAGAAGTCATTGGAATTGACTAAAATAGCCACTGTCTTGAATACTATTGTCACACCCCTGTTGAACCATTTCATTTACACACTGAGAAGCCCAGAGGTGAAAGAAGTCTTGAGACTTGTATTCAGGCAAGTGATTTTTTCAAAATGTCCTGGAGATCATTGACTGTCACGGAATATGTGGTGAAAGAAAAATAAGTCTGAAAATGGAAGATATACCAAACTTTATAGTGTGCTGGAAAAAAATCCCACAATCCCTTAGGGCCAGAATTCTAGAGATAATTAGATGCCTAGCTCCAATGGAAATCAATGTGAGTTAGGTGACTAAATACCTTTAACAATCTGGTTCTTAGTGTCTCACATCCTTGAACATTTACAACCAAATTGCTAAACGTATTTAGGTGCCTAATGAGATTTTCTATGAGTTTTAAAGGCCTAGATGCTTTTTTTAAAAGAAAAAACCCCTAAGCACCTAAATACCTTTTAAAATCCAGCCTTTATGTTACTTTGTATTTAATTTAAAATGAAGCAAATCGCACGTGCCAATTATTTATTTATATTATAGCATGGACTATGTAGATGATATAGATATAGATTATATTGATAGGCTTAACAGAGAACATCAATGTTTATTATTAAGCATTTAAAAATATTGTCTATATTTTCACACTTGCAGGAAATTACTGTGGTGTGTCAGACAACAAGGTGGGTCAGAGAATAATTACTTAATGACAACCGATTTTTTGAAAAGTTAGAACTTTATAATGATTAAAACTCAAATTGTCAACATCACAAGTCAAAATATACACAGTATATTCCTAAATCAAAGTTCAATATGCTCTGAAGCAGCATTTTTCTTACATTGCTTATCTGTACATTTCTATTTTTATTGATGGAACCATTTTTGGAGGGTATGTGAAGGGGGGTCAGTTGACAGTCTGTATGGTGAAAATGGCATTTACTGATAAAAATGTAATCCTTCCAAACCTAACTATAGACAAAGATAACCTACAGGAACTTCAGATCAAGAGCCTAGTGGATTTTGATGGGAATTCAGAATAAAATTCCAGTTCTAGTTCCAGACTGGATAGAAATCCAGAAGAGTATTTTTGTAGGCTTCTTTCTTTCTTTCTTTCTTTCTTTCTTTCTTTCTTTCTTTCTTTCTTTCTTTCTTGCATTGCAAAATTTTGTAAATATTGATTTCACGAGGATTCTGCCAGTTTAGACTGAAGATACGTGAGGGTAGCTTGCAAAATTTTGATGATGTCAAAACTGAATCCAGAATCTTAGTCCTGATTCACCTTTAAAATCAGATGCAAGTCATAATGTAATACCCTGGCTTAATGCACAAGATGGCACTTCCCCTAGTGGTTACTACAATAGTCTTCTACTTCTTCACAGCTAGAGAAGTCAATTTTTTAGCTCCATTGCTAAAGGCCTGTGTCTTCTGTGTTGAAAGTTCCAAGGTCATGGAAATCCTCAATTTACAATAAGCCTAGATCTAACCAGGATTTGAATTCACATGTTGCGTGCTCTATCTACTTTTACTAAGAGTTCCTTATTGTGTTGTATTATCACCTCCTTCTGTGGTGACATTTATCTAGTGGTGCTTGTGGAAGTGGCTGAGAGAAAATAAGACACCTAACTTCTTTCCAAAACTTGAGGCTTGAGAAATTTCGCAGAACATCTCCTTTAATTTTCTAAAAGCCTTTGCACTTTCTGAGTTCATTCATTGTGAATACAGATATCAAAACAAGAAGGCCCAGAGGTGCCCTCATGCTACCTTCAACCTGACTGGGGCCATGTTGCACTGGGATTCTCAAAAGAATCAAAATATTGGAAGACTACAGAGGTTGGGAGAAATTTTTTTGGGAAAAAATCATTATTGCTAAGTCCAAGCATTGACAAATGATGAATCAGGGACCCCATAATCATGAGATTGGCTTTAAATAATAAATGTGGGGTTCTTTTCAATTTCTGTCAGGTTTTTGAGTCTGTAGGGTGCATTTACTTCATGTTTTTGTTTTTGTCGTAACCATGAGTGTGTCCTGGTGGCAAAAGGACAGGACTACAACAAGAAGAACTCAGTTCTATTCTTGTTTCTGCTATTGGCTTGGTGGGTGACTTTGGGCAAGTAATGGCATAGATCTGTGCCTCAGTTTCCCCATCTCTAAAATGGGGATAATGATACTCACATCCTTTATATAATATTTTGTGATCTAGGGATGAAAAGAACTACCTAAGAAAGAGGGATTATGATTATTTAAAAGAAAATATAAAAGCTGAAATGTTGATTCAAGCAGTTGAGACTTTAAGAAATATAATAAACATTGTGAGACAGACAGTAAAAATCATAAGATCCTAGCCCCACTGAAATCAACTTCAGAACTCTATTTCAGTGTGGCCAGGAGTTCACCCCGTATTGTCCAGAATTTTATCTTAACTCAACATTCAAACCTTTTGAGGCTTGTCTGCTGTATAGGGCCAGACCTTCAACTGCCAATTTATAGTAGATTAGCATTCGGGCTACAAGATGTACTTAAAACATATGGATGTGTTATGTACAATTAATATTGCTTCATTAAATAACATGGAACTGGTTAAGATTTTGTGCAATCTGATTTACCTAATATTCACATAAAGATTATTGTAAGTGGTCACTCACTGATTCACTTAATCAGTGTTCACGTTTCCACTGAATCTTGAGCCCATTGGGTTTTGTGAGTGTAAATTCTAATGTTTCCATGCATTCACAGATATTAGAATAATGAAAAGACTCTGAAATGTGCTACTTTTGTGGATATGTATCATTTTGTCTGGGCCTGGTGCAGGCTGTTTTCAAAATGTTATAGTTTATGAAAATGATATATACGAGGAAGATTGTGTCCAGAAATCGTTTTCAACCAATTTAGTTTATTCTGTGAATTCTACTTCTGTGATACACTATGCACTTTATCAGTCTGGATTTATTTATTGTTGGAATACCTAGATAGCACAATACATTAGATTAGAAAGATAGAAGTGTATAGTGACACAGAGAGAGAGAATTTTTGTTAGCTGTGATCTCCATACAATTGATACACCTTCATTTTCCCTGATACTAGAACAAAATTTTACTGGTAGCTTTGGTAGCTGGTAGCTTGGCAAATATGGATGTTTTCATTGGAATTTCTAGATTGTGCTTCACTGGACCATCGGAGCACCTGAAACAATTCAGGATATATCATTTGATAGTTCACAAGGATAAAAGAATGATTCAAGTTACTGATTTCACAAGGTACTAAATTCAATGTACAGTGACAGCAAGACATAGAAACACAACAATTAATGTGGATGAGGGTCCTGATCACCTCATAGGATATGAGTTTTATTGCGGCTTTTTGTCTAATGTGCAGTATAAATCCCATGTTCATGGTTTGAGGATCTGAATGTTTAAATTAAAGACTTATCCTTCCTATGGAGTCATTATCAAGTTGAGATACAAGCTTAGGTACTGATGTTACATAGGGACATTGGACCAAATTCACATCTGGCGTAACTCCCTTGACTTTGGAGAATTTGCCCTACTGTCTCCCAGGAACAGAGTGGGTGTACAAAAATCTACTTCAACATCAGCCCTATATAAATACAAACCAGGGATATACATTAACCTTTAAAGTAAGAGTACTGCAGTTACAGTGTAGTTACAGTGCAATGGCCCTGTAAAGGACAGTGTGCTTGTGTTTTTTCAATATCTGTGAGTACCACCTAACCATATAATCAGGAAGTTTGCTGCATAACTGAGAGCAATCGCAGAGGCTGCGATTTTCAGGGCAGCCTGCAAGAGTTTGGCATCCAGATTCCATTAACACTTTTAGCCAGCATCAATACAGTTTGGTTAAAACACTTGAGCTGGATCCTCAGCTGGTGTAAATCCAATGGAGCTACGCCAGCTCAAACCAGCTGAAGATATGCCCTTGAAAATACCATGAAGAACAGCCAAATGCATTCATAATTAAGTCTGTTATATAGTTTTCCTTCAGTGTATATGATTTTCTGGAAAATACATAATGAAAACATAAGCATGTGGTAATTACAATGTAACTAAACTGTTATTACAGTACTCTTATTATAAAGCATGATTGGACATGAACATTATTTACTGCTGAACACATTTTTTTTCATTTGACACTTTGGCTGATCTTATAAAAGCTACCTAGAAGATTTGGAACCCAAAAGACCAGATTTTTAAAGGCATTTGGGTGCCTAGTGGGATCTTCAAAAGCATCTGGTTGCCTATACCCAAGAGTGTTAGATGACTAGATGGTTTCGAAAATCCCTCTAGGAACCTAAATACCTTTAAAAATCTGGCCCAAACTCTCTTACGTAGCTTTAAATATCTCATATTTGTACTTCTTGGAACATTGTTTCTTAATTTCCCTTGTTATTCTTCCAAGTCTATTTTGATTCTTCTTTTCTACTTCTGTATATTTGTATATGGCCCATTCTTACTCTTAAATGGTTAAATAAAGTTTATATTTTTGTTTGTTTTTCCCTTGTGTTGTGGAGAGTGCATTATTTAAAAGTACGCTAGTAATACACTGCACAAAATGATGGAATAAAGCCTAAGGGATCAACCTTTATAACATGTTTTCTATGTTATCAGTGAGACCCAGGAAAGTAACTCTTTGGGGTTAACAACTGGTGAATCTGTCTATGTACAATTTATGAATTCTTGTTGATCCTATGAAATTTCTGAATTTGCAATCATTGAATGCATCAGTGTATGTGGAGTTAGCAATCTACTGTCAGGGTTGTGTCACATATTTCACAGAACAAGGAAAATGGAAGGTCATTCATCTTAATAGCTCCCATTCATGTGGAAACATCTCAGGAAAATGAAACACAGAGAAACTGGTCTGAACAAGATTATTTGCAAGGATGAGGTTCATTGGAGCAGGAACTGAACCTGGAACTCCCAGGTGAGTATGTAAATCACTAGGCTATAGAGTCATTCTTACTCTCTCTGGCCCACTGAATATTTAAATATTTTATAAAAAGTAAAACAGCTGCAACAGGAAAGAAACCCATCCCCAAAGGCCCTAAATCCCAGTGGTTAGGGCACTCTTGTGGGAGTGGGGTTCATGTTCTTGCTCTGGACAAGTGGAGTAGGGATTTAAACTATGGTCGTCCATATGCATATGAGTGCTGTAACCACTGAACTATTAAATATTGGAGGGCAGCATGCTACCTCCTCCTACCTGGTGTAAGCACCTGTCTCCACTAGGGGCTTCCCAGCTGAGAATATCAAGCAGAGATAGGTGACTTCCTCTGACCTGGATTTAGGCACCTAATCCCCTTTGAAGGGCAGAATCTAGGCTGCACTCCTTTCCTTGTCATTGTCTTTCGGTTAGCTAAGGCAGCTTTTCATGCCACATTCTAGCTTCTCTGAATCCCATTCTTAGGTGCCTAACTCTCCCCATACATTATATATGGTTACCCTGGGTGCCTAATTCCAAAGTGCAGCCTAAACTCCCTTCATGGATCTAGCCCTGCATCGGTTGCACTCAGGTCACATTTTTCAACTTTCTGTTACAACCACAAGAGCTACAACCATCTCTTATCCCCCAGTGAAAGGTGAGGTTTTGATTTAATAAAATGAATCCAGAATCTTGGTCCCTAGGCACAATACTGCCTGTGGCTTAGCACATTATGAGGAAGTCTGTAAAATTTTGCTGAGATCAAATCCATAGGGTTGGAGCTGGGGAGGAATATAAAATGAGCTTCCTCCTCAAACCTTTTCACTTGCCATAAATTTGTCAGCCAAAGGCAATCCCTGCTGGCAGACGCTGAGCTTCTGAAGGAGATGAGGGTCTAACCAATATAGAAATAGACACAGTTTTCCAGAATCTTTTGTTTATGAAATGTTCAAATATTCAATTTATGAAACATTTTGTATGTGTGCAACTGATTGTTCCTTCCTAAGTGGAGTATGTTGCATTTGTCTTTACTGAATTTCATCCTATTTTGTTCAGACCATTTTTCCAGTTTGTCCAGATCATTTTGAATTATAATCCTATCCTTCAGGAGTGAGGAATCATTAAACTGATACGCACAAAGTCAGTATATTTCACCGTGCTAGTTTTGGTTTGGTTTGTTTCTTACTTATGCTGTAAACCCTGGCATGAATAGAAGGACATATTGGGCTTGTTGCTCCTTCCATACCGGTTTGACAGTGCTGTAAATCCACTCACTGAAGTGAAATAACTTCTGATTTACATCAGGCTAAGTGGCAGGAGAAATTGCCCCATTGATGCCCATGGAGTTACTCTGGATTTACACTGTGGTGTGTAAGTGGAGAATCTTCTCCCTTTTCCTCAGCGGCTAC
Organism: Gopherus evgoodei; assembly: GCF_007399415.2. NCBI lineage: Eukaryota > Metazoa > Chordata > Testudines > Testudinidae > Gopherus > Gopherus evgoodei. Next base: position 39,218 of record NW_022059767.1, on the reverse strand, counting down.
ATTCCTAATTTGCACTGGTGTGAGTGAGTGGAGAATGAGCCCCATTTACTTTAGTAGAATTACTCTTGATTTAGACCAAGGTGAGTGAGAAGGGACTAAAATGTCTCTTTAACACGTGACACTCACTGCAGCAGTAATTCACTGAGGCAAATAAATAAGGTCACACAGATTTATCTTAGGTAAGTGTAGTAACCCTCACCCTGACACAAGCAGCTGCAGAGAATGCTGCCCTGGGGAGAGAGATGGCCAGTGAGAGGGCAGCTCGAACTGGGAAGGGGCTCAGAATCTGCCCAAAGGGGCAGATGGAAACAAGCTGTGAGAGGAGAAGAATCTAGATTCTGAGCTGGCAGATGAAGTGGAACTTGGGGTAGGAAGTGAGATGATAAAATATGAGAACAACAGGAGAATAAAAGTCGGTGACTGGGAAGTGGAAAGGAGGAAAGAAGGAAAATAGGAAAGGTTTCAGGTCAGGAGAAGCCAAAAAAAGTCAACCTGGGTATGTGAGCTGACACTACTAGAGAAGGGAAGTAGAGGGAAATAATGGCTACAGATGCACCAGAAAGAGAGCATCAAGGGACAAAAACTGAAAGGAGATATAATTGGTGAAAAAGGGAATTGATCAAAAAGTTGTGTTAGATGAAAACAGATCCTGAAAACAGTAAATCAGAAGCTTGCCCACAAAGACCTAAGGTATATGAATAAAGAGAATGACTGTTTGAACATCTATTGACAGAATACAGTTCAAAGGTGCCTAAGGGACAAGTGTGGGCCCATTAGGTGAAGAAACCTGCCTCTCCTCACAGTTAGCATAGCCTAGTCTGCTCATCACTCAAAGAGGCGGTGATCGGTATTAGGTATCCTGAGAGACCGCGATGGTGAACTCAGATCTTCAAGGGTCAGCAATATCTAATACAGGGATAGGCAGCCTATGGCACAGATGTGGAAGGTGGCACGTGAGCTGGTTTTCAGTGACACTTGCATTATTGCCCAGGTCCTGGCTACTGGTCAGGGTGTCTCTGCATTTTAACTTAATTTTCAATGAAGCTTCTTAAACATTTTAAAAATTTTATTTACTTTACATACAACAATTGTTTAGTTATATATTATAGACTTATAGAAAGAGACCTTCTAAAAACGTTAACGTATGACTGGCACACAAAACCTTAAATCAGAGTGAATAAATGAAGACTCAGCACATCATTTTTGAAAGGTTGCCGACCCCTGATCTAATGTATTTAACTGCCTCTATAACAGTGTCTTGCTTTGTAACAGATGGAATATGTGTCTTGAACACAGATGGCAAACCAAACCAGAGCGCATGAGTTCATCTTCTTGGGCTTCCCTGGTAGTCAATATTTGCAGACCTTCCTCTTTTGTGCTGTTTTCCATGATGTACATCCTGACAGCCATGGGAAACATGGCCATCATAATCCTAGTGAGAACATGCTGCCACCTGCAAACTCCCATGTATTTCTTCCTCTGCAATCTCTCTTTCCTGGAGATATGGTACACCACAGCCTGCATTCCCAAGACACTTGCAGTCTTCCTGGGGACCAGCAGAACCATTTCCTTTACTGGCTGCATCACACAGATGTACTTCATTCTATCCTTTGGCTGCACAGAATGTTTCCTCTTATCCGTCATGGCCTATGACCGCTATCTGGCCATTTGCTACCCACTGCACTATAGTTCCATCATGAACAGCACCTTGTCTGCTTCGCTGGCCCTCTGCTGTTGAGTGTGTGGTTTCCTAGCTATTTGTGTGCCGCATATCTCATAACCAGGTTGTCCTTTTGTGGCCCTAATGTCATCAATCATTTCTATTGTGACCTAGATTCTTGGATAGTTCTCTCCTGCACAGACACACATCTCCTTCAGCTGGTAGCTTTCATCACCTCCTTCATTGTCCTCCTGGGCACCTGTATAGTAACTCTAATCTCCTACATTTTAATCATTTCCACAATAGTGAGAATTCCGTCAGCACAAGGACGGCAAAAAGCCCTTTCCACTTGCTCTGCTCATCTGGCTGTTGTGATTATCTGGTATGGCTCCAGCATTTTCATGTACGTCAAGCCTTCTGTACAGAACACCCTGGATCTAAACAAAATAGTCAACACTTTAAACACAGTTGTAACACCACTGTTAAACCCTTTCATTTACACTCTAAGAAACAAAGAAGTGAAGAAAACCTTGGAAAAGGCACTCACTGGTATGTAAAGTGTGTAGATGTCTTTGATTGGTATCTAGTAAGATATCATTAGAGCTGTTAACATTATTTCATTTGCATTGTTTTTTTAAGAAAAAACAATCTTTTCTCAAAACCAGAAACCCTTTTCTTTTTTTCTTTTTGTTGAAACTGAAAATTTTGAAATTCTGATATTTTGAATTTTTGTGTTCAGCTTCTTTCTTTCTTTCTTTCTTTCTTTCTTTCTTTCTTTCTTTCTTTCTTTCTTTCTTTCTTTCTTTCTTTCTTTCCTCTGTGACTCCTCAGCTTTTGAAAAAATACATAATGGCACAAAGAAAAAAATAATAAGTAATGAAAATAACCAAATCCCTGTATACCATTCACTGTATTGCATTTAGAACTGAAAATGGAGCTAGGGGGAAAAGATAAAAAAAAAGAAGGGAAAAGAGGGGAAATTCCAAAATATCAATATTTGGATTTTTCATATTTGTTTCAAAATGTTTTGCCAAAAAAAAATACAAAGCAAAGAGAACAAAACAAAAAACTAAATAAAAATAATTTATTTTTGGAATGAAAAATACTTTGAAATTTTGAATTGTTTCACAAATGTGGGTTTTTTCCCCCTTTTTTTCAACAAATTCTAAGCAAAAGGCAAAATGTAATATGTCTTAGGGCTTTTGAATATGTCTCCAGCTACACATAGTCTCATCTACAAGAGCTTATCTAAAAATAGAATTCCCATTCAACAGGAAATTCCAATATTTTGAAATTTGATTTTGTTTTTGTGAGATGAAATCTTCTGACATACTTAATTTTGATCTTGTTTAAATATTTTATATTGACTTTATCAATTCAATTTTTGTAATATAATATAATATAATGTAATATTAAAACGCGTCTATAATATATTAATTATTATATTATGTTATATTATTGACACAAAACATTTAGATAATTTCCTATATAATTTTTTGATGAAATCAATACATTTCTGCAAAATGTTGCAATTTAATTGAATCAGCATTATAAAAGGAAAAAAAATCCAACCAGTAGCTATATTATTTACTCCAAATGGCTGGCTATTTACACAGAACAGAACTTAAGTGGAAAACTCCTGTATTTTTATTACTGAAGTTTCCAAGTTCTTATGGATGAACTCCATTTAAAGGCAATTTTTAAAAGTATTTAGGCAGCTAAAGATATAGTTAAGAACCAAGGGCTAGATTCACAAAGAGTGTTAGGTGCCAGACTGTCACTTCAGGTACCCAAGTCCCAGAATCAGACCCCATTGGGATTCACAGAACCAGCACTCAGCTGTTGCCAAACCCTTTTAGGTGCTTAAACTCACTCAGAACCTAAGTTTGTGCAGTAGAAGTTCCTTAGGCACCTATGTTTTTGCCACTAAGGACATGTCCTGTTGTCTCATTCTCTGCGCCCGGATACCTCAGCCCCAGAGCAACACGTAAAAGGGGAGAAAATTGGCATTCCTTCACTTAACTTGCATGCAGAGTCTGATTTGGTAGGTGTGCTCAGAGCATAACTAATGCCACACAAAAGAGGAGGAAGTAGCCCTCCCTGTAGGGCACTTGGCTGGTGTATGGGAGACCCCTGGTTTAAGTTTCCCCTTTGCCTGATGAGAAAAAAGGATTTGAACAGAATTCTCTTACCTCTCTGTGAATGCTTTAAGCACTGGGCTAAGGGATATTCTGACGTGGGAGTCCTTTAGTCTCTTCTGGTGCAGTTGTTCCACTTTGGATGAATAAAGAGTCATTGGGCCAGAGGGCATGTGTACACACAAGAATGTCTATAGGCTGGTGGTTGGTAGATGCTCCCAGTATGTGGGAGACCTAGGATCCAGTCCCCCACTCTAATGACACCTTAATTATTTATCCAAAATGGAACAGCTTCACCAGGATAGAATACAGGAGAACTACATCAGACTACCCTATCAAACAGTGTTTAGAGCACTCTCCTGAGTGTTTGGAGACTCATGTTTAAATCCCTTCTCCCTCTCAAGTAGAGGAGAGACATGACCTAGTAGTTTTCCACATCGCAGATGAGTATCTTAACCACTGGGCTAAGGGAGGGGGCTTAAGACACCCCCTTGTCCTTGGTATCTGTGATGCTTCCCAGGATTGTGAAGCACCTTTCTATCACCTGCCCTTAGAATGAGGAAGTCTTGTCTGTGTCTATCTGGGGTCAGCTCCCCAGTCCCACCAGCCGTGGGACCCCATCTCTCCAGCAGGCGCAGGACGTGTACGGGGACACGCTGACAGGGGGATCTCGGGGGTAGGGGGATCTCGGGGTGACCCCGCTCTCCGGTCAGGTGCAGGAGCTGTATGAGGACGCACTGGCCGGGGGGCAGAGCTCGTTCCTGCTGCAGCAGAAGGGGCCAGGGGCGATGTGTTCAGCTGCTCCCTGGGGAATCTGCCCCACGGGTAGGAGGCAGTGCTGACCCTGCTCTACGTCTGCGAGCTGTCGATGGAGCCTGACGGTGCTGCTCGCTACATGCTGCCGACCGTGCTGCGTCCCCACTACACGCCCCATGGTGAGACCCACAGATCTCCCTGCCCCTCTCACATGCCCCACAATGAGACCCACAGCCCCCCCTGTGGCCCCGCTCCGTGCCCCACAGTGAGACCCACAACCACCCTGTCTTCGCTCTGCGCACTCTGGTGAGACCCACAGATCCCCTACCCCTGTCACAGTGAGACCCACAGCGCCCCAACACGTGTCCCGCAGTGAGACCAACAGAACCCCCTGCCTCTGCTATGCACTCCATGGTGAGACCCACAGATCACCCGTTACTCCTCTGCACCCTATACCCCAGCTGTTTGCTTCCAGCTGTGCTGCACCCCTTTGACATGCCCCATGTTGAGACCAGACCCATAGGCCCCATAGATCCCACATAGCTTGCTGTACCCCATAGCCCCCAGAACCCCAGCTACACACCCCACGGTGAGTGACCCCACAGCCCATAACCCCCTGATACCTCTATAGCCCCTGTTACATACCCCACAATGAAAGACCCACATAGCCCCCATAATGCCCCATAGGCCACTACTGTGTGCCCTATGGGTACCCTGCCCCATAGGCCTGCAATCCCTCCCCAGGGTGTGTAACCCACCCCAGCCATCCAGAAATCTCCTGATATCCCAGCCTAATATTCCCCCAGTATCTCATACTCCCCTGCTCTCCCAGGCCCCTGGCTCTCACCCCTGTGTCTCTCTCTGCAGGGTGGGACGGGGAGGATGTCACCCAGGGGGTCCCGCAGGTCCCCCAGCAGGAGCTGCCCTACTCCCTGAGCCTGAGCGCCACACTGCAGTCGCCCCACGGCATCAACCGCGTGCTCTCCAACTGCCCACTCACTCCCCTGAACTATACAGACGGGAACCAAACCACTGCCCAGGTAAGTGCTCACCTGGACGCCTGGATCCCGGCCATTCCCACTGGGAGGATGGTGCTGGGGAGGGCTCTGGGCTGAGGTGTGGGTGCCAGGGAACCAGGCTGTGGGCTGGAGGGAGGGACGGGGGGATTTTGGGTCAGGCTGGGGGGAAGGTCCCAGGTGAGTGGGTCCTGAAATGGGGAGCATGGGCCAGACTCTGGGTGACTGCGGGAGCGGGGGGATTGAACGACACCAACAGATCTGAGGAATTTCCCAGTTTCTCTGGGGAAAATCTGGACAGGCTGAAATCTGCCAGTTTGAGGAGGAAATCCCTGGGAGTCACTGGGCTCTGTTAGGCTTTAGTTTCTGGGATTTTCCCTCTCCTTGTTTCTCAGTGGAAGGAAATGGAGGTGGAGGGACCAGGAAAATTTCACCCCCAAATTGGAAAGATTTAGCTCCCCCAAAATGTCAAATGTTTGCAATTTTTCACCAGGAAAAGCCACTTCCCGCGTTGGCCTTTGGGGTTGTTTTTCCCTCTCTTCTTTCCACCGAACCTGGGGGCGCCCAGCCAGTGTTCCTAGGGTCAGCCTCTCATCCTGGCTCCATGCAGGGGGTGCTAAGTTGGGTGCAAGAGCCAGCAGGACCCTGATCCCTCAGGAATCATGTGGAGGTGACTGTGTGTCTGTCGCCCCCGGTTGTCACTAGCCCAGGCACCCCCGTGGTACAGGGACGTGGAGCTGCTGGTGTATTACGCAGAGCCACACAAACCTAGCGTGGTGCTGGAGGCCGGGCTGCCTGGAGCCAAGCGAGGTAGGGGAGGGGATTCTGTACCCAGCTACCTCTAGGCAGGGGCACAGAGGGAGATCTGTGGGGGTGAAGTAGGTGCCGAGTGGTGACATGAGATTGGGGAGGCACAGGGGGTTGATTGTGGAATTGGGGATGCTGGGGTTGATAGGGGTGGGTGCTGTGGGAATCCGGGGACAGGTGAGGGTGGGGGGACAGGAGTGGGGAGCCATGGGAGATCTGGGGATGGGGTGTGTGTGGAGGATGAGGGATGGGAGTGGGGGGCCATGGAGGAGCTGGGGATGGGTGTGTGTGGAGGACAGGGACAGGAGTGGGGGACCATGAGAAATCTGGGGATGGGGTGTATGTGGAGGATGGCGGACGGGTATGGGAGTCCTTGGGGGACCTGGAGATGGGGTGTGTGTGGAGGACAGGGGACAGGAGCGGGGGGCCATGGGGGAGCTGGGGATGGGTGTTTGTGGAGGACAGGGACAGGAGTGGGGGACCAGTGAGAAATCTGGGGATGGGGTGTATGTGGAGGATGGGGGATGGGAGTAGGGGGCCATGGGAGATCTGGGGATGGGGTGTGTGTGGAGGATGGGGGACGGGTATGGGAGTCCTTGGGGGACCTGGAGATGGGGTGTGTGTGGAGGACAGGGACAGGAGTAGGGGGCCATGGGGGAGCTGGGGGTGTGAGTGATGTGGAGGATGGGGGACAGAAGCGGGGGGTCCTTGGGGGAGCTGGGGATGGGGTGTGTGTGGAGGACAGGGGACAGGAGCGGGGGGCCATGGGGGAGCTGGGGATAGGATGTGTGTCGAGGACGGGGGACAGGAGCGGGGGACCTTGGGGGAGCTGGCGTTGGCAGGGCGAGGTGTCTGGGAGCAGGCGAGCACTGGGGAGCACTGCAGGTTTGGGAGGCACAAGGGAGAACTAGGGATGGGAGAGCAGGCACTGGGGGGCTGGGTATTGGGGGTGGGGGGATCTAAGACGAGAGAGGTAGGGTGAGGGACAGAGCAGTGGAGGTGGGTCTCTGGGGGCAGTTGGGGATGCGATGGGGTGGCTCACGGGGGCTCGACCCCATGCCCACTCCATTTGGGGGCTGGTCCTCATCTCACTGCAGGCTCCCTGATGGGCCACCCGGCCGTGATGGTGACTCTGCTCCCCAGCGTTCCCGAGGTGGTGCCAGCCCAGAGCCGGGCCGAGGAGTTCATCCTCCTGCTGGACCGCTCCGGCAGCATGGCGTGCCCCATGGACAGCAGAGACCTCTTCCACCAGCGCATCAACAGCGCCAAGGTACGGCCAGACGGGAGGCTGCGGTCGGTGGGACCGCCCTGGGGGAAGCTGCCGAGGCTGGCTGGGCCCATGGGGCTGACTCTCCATCCATCCGTCTGTCTGTCCCCAGGAGACCCTGATCCTGCTGTTGAAGAGTTTGCCCCTGGGCTGTTATTTCAACATCTATGGCTTTGGGTCTGAGTTCGAGTCCTTCTACCCATGAGTCCGAGGGGCAGGGTAGGGAGGAGGCTGGCTGGGTTAGGGAACAGGGCTGGTTAGGGGACAGAGGGTGTCTGTGGGTTAGGGGGCAAGGCTGGTTAGGGGTAGGGGGCTTCGGTGGGTTGAGGGCAGGGCTGGTTAGGGGACAGGGGCTTGCTGGAGGGTAGGGGGCAGGGCTGGCTGGGGGCAGGAGGTGTCTGGGTTAGGGGGCAGGGCTGCCTGGGGGCAGGGTGTCCCTGGCTTCAGCTATCCCAGCCCCAGACCTATCAATGTCTCCTGCAGGCAGAGCATGGAATATACCCAGCAGACCATGGCTGAGTCCCTGCAGCGCATCCAGCTGCTCCAGGCTAACCTGGGGGGCACCAAAATCTTGGAGCCACTACAAGCCATTTACCGCAGCCCCTGCTAGGACGGGCACCCACACCAGGTACCGGGGGCACTGGGGCCAGCTGGAGGGACCTCCTGGGGCAGGCTCGGAGAGTGATTGTGGGGCCGTGTGGTGATGTGAGGGGTCTCAGAGAAGTATGCGGGCTTAGGGGGACAGACTCATAGACTTTCAGGACAGAAAGGATCCCCACCCCCAGCCAGCCCCCTGGGAAGGATTATCTGCAGTAACTGAGCCCCCCCACACCCAGTGCACCATCCCTGCCCATGGGGTGTTTGCTCCCAGCTGTCACGTGGGCCATACGCCATCACAGGCCCCTCCTTGCCTGTTCCTGCCATCCTGCTCCCCTCAGAGATTGTTCCTTAACTTCCAAGTGGGAGACCCTGAGAGAGGGGATCGGAGAGGGGTTGGGGGCTCTGGAGGACAGTCGACAGGGGCCATGGGGTTGCTCGGAATGGGACTGGGACTCTGGGCCAGATGGGGGGGAGGGGGCAGTGCCAGCGCCCCTGGGGGTGTGAGCAGGGCGTGGCAGGTAGCAACCCGGGGGGAGGGCGGGTGGGCGCAGGCGGGAACCTCTGTATAGAGCTTGAAGGGGCAGCACTTTGTGCTGCACCCAGCTCTGGGGGTGCCCTGCAGCCTGTGGGAGGCAGGAAGGGCACACATGATGGGATCAGGAGGAATCTTCCGAAAGGTGCCCACAGCCGTCGGTGGGTTCTTGTCTCCAGAGGTGGGTGAACAGGTGATGGGTGGGGGTTGGGGTCATGCCTGGGGGTTGGGGGTCACAGAGATAGGCGAGAAGGTCAGCAGTCCCCATCTGTCAGCCCCTCAGGAGAGATCTCTGGGAGGGGAGGGATGGGGCCGGGGGTCTCTGGGAGAGTCAGGTCCTCTGGTGAGCTGCTCCTGTTCCCAGTGGGGAGGAGGTGTCTCTCGGGGGGCTGTGGTCCCTGGTTCTGACAGCGTCTCTCCCCCACAGCTGTTCGTGTTTACGGATGGGGAGGTAGAGAACACCCAGGATGTCATCACAGAGGTGTAGCGTCACCGGGGGACCCACAGGTAATGAGGATGCCTCCCCCCACCAGCCCTGTCCCCATTAGCATTGCCATCATGTGGACCCCTCCACCATAGTCCTCAGCATCTTCCAAACCCTTCACCTCACTCTGCTCCCCAGCCCTGCCAGCATGGGGAGCCCTTCCCCCAAGCCCAGCCAGCCCTACTGGCCCCTCTCCAACTGTCCTGTCCCCCTCTCCCAGCACTGGATGGACCCCACCGCCTCTGCACACACACACACCCCCGAACTCTATCCCCCCTGCAGGTGCTTCTCCGTTGTCGGGGATGGGGTTTCCACAGCTCTGATCAAAGGCATCGCCTGGGCAGCAGGGGGCAGCACCGAGTTCATCACTGGCCAGGACCACACGCAGCCCAAGGTGAGAACCCAGGAGTCTGGGCTCCCAGCTCCCCTGCTGTAACCCACCAGCCCCTACTCCCCTCCCTGCAGCAGGGATAGAACCCAGGAGTCTTGGCTCCCAGCTCCCCCACTCTAGCCCACTAGACCCCACTCCCTTCCAGAGACGGGGATTGGACCCAGGCATCCTGGCCCACCCTGTGTGTGCCGGTCTCTCCTCCAGGTGCTGTAATCTCTGAAGCGGGCCCTGCAGCTGGCGGTGACCGGGATCTCGCTGAGCTGGGATCTGCCCCCTGGGATGCAGGCACAGCTGCTGCACCGGGGCCCCGAGGTGATCTTCGCTGGGCAGCGGTGCCTCATCTACGCCCAGCTTTGCAGGCAGCCCCCGGTGAGAGAGCGAGACCCCCGCCCTGGGGCACACTCATGGCTCAGGGTCAGTGACTGAGCCAGGAACCCCACAGTCCCCTCCTGGGTGATAATGCTGACCCCAATGATGGCCATCAGGCTGGAGGTCCCTATGCTACCCCAGCCCCATTGAGCTGAATGGTAATTGATAACTCTGACCCCTAACAATGGCCATTGGGCTGCAGGTCTCTGTACTAGCCAGTCTGCAATGATCTCAGGGCAGGTCTACACTGCAAATTGACATCGGCACAGCTGCACCATTGTAGCACGTCTGGTGAAGACACTCTAAGCCGACGGGAGAAGCTCTCCTGCTGACATAGTGCTGTGTACACGGAGGGCTGAGGTTGGTCTAACTAAGTTGCTCAGGGGTTGGATTTTTCATGCCCCTGAGCGACATAGTTCTACCACAGTATGTAGTGTAGATGAGACCTCAATGGGAATCGATAACTCTGACCTCTAATGATGGTCACTGGGCTGGAAGTCTCTGTTCTACCTCAGCCTCATTGAGCTCAATGTGGATTGTTAACTCGGGACCCTAATGGCGGCCATTGGGCTGCCTAGGCCAGCCCCCCCAACTGGTGTTAATTGGACGTATTTTCCCTCTTTGTTCTGTAAGCTGGGTCTAAGGGGTCCCAGGGCATCTTCTCTCCTGTCGCATTCCACCTCTGACTGCCTTTCTTTGCCTGCAGCCCCCAGACACTCCCATGGAGGGCATCACCCTGCAGTATGGCATCCAGGACCAGACCTACAAGGAGAGACTGCATTTCCCCCTGCAGCCACAGGATGGAGACAGGTGACAGCAATGCTCCCTAGCTCCCATCCCCACACCCCAGGCAGCTGGGTCCTGCCTCCCTCTCCCCCACCCCACATCCCCACCCCAGTGGAACAGAGATGGGATGGGACCTGCCCCCCTGGCTCCCAGCCCCCCTTCTGTGACCACTAGACCCCACTCCCTTCCCGGCACCAGGATAAAACCCAGGAGTCCTGGCACCCACTCCCCCATCTTCATCCCACTAGATCCTGCTCCTCTTCCCACAGCAGCTGGAACCAGGCATCCAGGGCTGACCCCAGCACAGGCTGCCTGTTCACCGGCTGGCGGCCAAGTCGCTGCTGCTGGAGCTGGAGGGGGCCGTGGGCACTGGGTCAGAGGGGGCCCAGCACCTGGCACTGGAGACCAGTCTGAGCTCGGGGGACATCTGCTCCCTCACGGCCTATGTGGGGGTGGACACGGAGCGGGGGTAGCCGGTGCTGGGGACGCTGGCGAGACGGGATGTCCCACTGGCAGGTAACCTCCGAAGGAGTCGGGGCTCCTGGTGCCATGGAGGACCCAGCATGTGGGAGGAACTCGGGGGGGGGGGAGTGGGAAGGCACCAGCAGGAGGGATGGCGGGAAACTGGCACCAGGAAGGAGGGGAATTCCGGGAGGGATCCCAGCACGGGAGGATCCCAGTGTAAGGGCAGGGAGAACACAGAAGCATGGGGGGCATTTTGCTTATCGGGTAATGTCCCTTTGCCCCTCTCCCTGCCCCCCTGACTCCCATTGGGCTGTGCTGCCCCTCTCTGTTCCCAGGCGATGGTGACCCCAATCCTCACACCCTCAGGGCATGGGGAGAGCAGGGGTGCTGGCAGGGTGAGACAGGGAGTAGCCCACAGGGCTTGCCCCCCACACCCTTGCTGGGAGAGTGGGACCTGTGCTTCCCCCCAGACAGATGGACAGAGACAGACAGGCAGGCGGAGACCCAGAGTCAGGCAGGGACAGAGACTGAAAATCAGACAGATGGACCAAGAGCGGGACAGTACTGGAGAGACGCAGAGAGAGAAACAGATCCAATCAGACAGACCAACCAACCCAGACAGTTACAGGGACAGGAGGGGCAGGCGCATCACTGTCTTGAGCAGACCTGCCTAGCGGGGGCCTCTCTCTCCCCAGCATCCTGCCCTCATCCATGGGGTGCAGCACCCACCCCTGCATCCTCTGGGGCTGGAGGAGAAGTCCCGGCTGAAGAATGGGGAGAGAAGAATGGGCCTGTGAGGACTGGATCTGGGGGTCACAGCCAGAGGGAAAGGGACAGGAGCTGGGGAGATCCTAGCTGTGATGGAGCTGCAGGGAGAGCAGGATGGGGCTGGGTGTGTGGGGGTCCCAGCTGGGGGAAAGGGAATGAGGAGTATGGGGAAGGGGTCCTAGGGTCCCAGCAGTGCATTGGCTCTAAGTGCCTGGGGAGGGGGGATTTCTCTTCCCTCCCTTGGCTTCTCTGTGTCTATTTGTGTGTCCGTCTGTGTCTCTCTCTGTCCATCTGCTCCCTAAATTTAGATTTCATCATGGAATATATGGAGATGATAGACTGCGTCTCGATAAGGGAAGTCTCAATAGACCGTATCTACGAGCAGCCAGCGAGCAGAGTGCGCCTAGCCGAATCGAACTACCGCAGCGTCTTCTGGCGCCTGTCCCGTGACTTGCATGTGGCACGTGAGTACCACTGCCACAAGTGCCTGCAGCTCTCCAAGTCCAGCACCGGCCATCTCCTCCCTTGGAAGTGCCTCTCCTAGCTCCGTGGGGGGGGCGGGGGGACGACACAAGGGCAGACAGTCCTACAGTCAGGGGCACCCGGCACCTTGAAAGAGGAGGGGGAGATGGGCTGGGAGTCAGGACTCTGGGGGTGGGCAAATGCCAGGGTGACGCTTCATCGGGTTAGAGACAGGTATGCCCGGAAGGTCACGGAGTTGTGCAAGTATTTAAAAACTACATAGAAAACGAAGGAAATTCCTGGGCAAAAAACCTTTGTGTCGCTGCAGGAGGGGGAATTCTTAGCTGTTTTTTTTTTTAAGTGTCTTGAAGCAAAGTATCTCGAAACAAAATGAATAAAAAAATAACGAAACCCCCAGGCAAAAACCTCTGTGAAGCTGGAATTTGGGGTGTGAGTTTGTATCGGTGAGCTAAGAGTGTCTGGGCGGGTGGGGGGGGATCAGGAGTTTTTAGTAACAGAAATGTCTCTGAGCAGTTTTCTCTGAAATAAACACAGAGGGAAATTTCCAGGCAAAAAACCCTTGTGAAACTGGGCCTAAGCCTGGATGTTTGTACAGGCGAGTTCAGGGGCAAAAGTCTATTGGCACATTCTGGTTTATAAATGAAGAAACCCACGAAAGGCAGAACTTTTAAAGTGAAGGTTCACCTTAAAACCTGAATTTGGAGAGTCTGGAAATACAAAGTTACTGTAGCCCAGATAACGTTAGCTCTGCCCCATAACCCTGGCCAATACATGGCTATAATATCATATAGACTCTATAACATCCCTTTGCCCACTACCCTTTTAGATGCTTGTGTCTCCCTCCGGACGTAGGTCTGTATCACAGGTTGTAGTGGGGGATGGTCCTGGGATCAGATTGTTTTTGAAAAACACCCTGGGTTCGTGGAATTAATGGCTGGGCTGGGACATTCACAGGGAGTTGAGTGCCCGTCTCCGATTGAAAGTAAATTGTCATCTCATGGATACAAGAAGGGGCAGAGTTAAGGATGTCTGTGGTGGGGTTAAGGGTGCAGAAGAGCAGGTAAAGGGTGCCCATGGATGAGGTAGTGTTAAGGGTGCAGAGGAGCAGGTTAAGGACACCCCTGGAGGGACAGAGTTAAGAACACACAGAGGGTTACAGTTAAGGTTGGCTGTCCCCCAGCCTGGACAGGCCATGTTGCTGTTCTGAACCCACAACCCTTTACCAGCCCCATCTGGTCTCTTTCCAGAGCGGGCACCAGAGGAGTCTGCCTTACTGAGGCTGGTGTCTCTGCAAAATGCTGACAGTTCGTGGGACCTGGACCCCCGGCTGGCTGCCGTGCTGGGGGTGAGCGAGACCGATGCCAGGGAGAGGATACCCAGGGAGGTGAGCAGGTGGAGGGAGGGTGCAAAGGAGAGAGGAAGGGAGAGATGAGGGGGCAGGTGCTATGTATTGGGCCTCTTCTCTGCTCCCAGATGAGGTTGGGGGTGACCCAGGCTGGTGGGGGGGAGTTTGAGGGTGATTAGATTAAATGACCCCTGAACCTGGAGCCCGGTGGGCAAGACAGGCCCAGATTGGGGGGCTGGGAACCCCCTAATGGGGTCGGAGCATTGAGTCAAGGGGGCCAAGGGCCAGGTAGAGGCGCCCAGGCTGGGCCCTTTGTCAGGCCGTCTCCCTACCCCCAGGCATGGCACTGGGCATCTGGGTAGGGGGTCCACGGTGCTGGAGTGGGGGTGCTAGGAACACTCTGAGTCGAGAGGGGGATGACTGGAGTGGGGGGGTCCCTAGGGATGAGAGGTCAGGCCAGGCACTGACTCAGGCTGTCTTTCTCCTGCCTCCCTCATGACATGACCCCCAGCATCTGGGTCACGGTGCTAGCCGTGGTCTGGCTGAACGACCGGGCCATGGGGCAGCGTGACGACTGGGAGCTGCTGGAGGCCAAGGCTGAGGGTTGGGTGCGGGTGAGAGGAGGTCAGGGAGGTGGGGGGCAGGGACAGTGTCCAGGGTCTCAACTCCCAAGATCCCCTGCCTCATGGGGCCCCTGAGCCTGGGCCCCAGGAACCTCCATCCTCACCCCTCTCTCCCCATGGCCCACAGCAATGACCCTGCCCCCATGTTCCATAGCCCAGCCCCCTTCAGGGCCCTGAGAGCCTGTGCTCCATGGGTCCCAGGGCCCCCATCCCTGAGATTCCTGCCTTCCAGGGCCCCACAGCCCAGCCCTCGAAAGCCCCCATCCCCAGCCTCTCCCCATCCCAATCCCAGCATCCTTCTTGGGTTTCTGTGCCCCACCAACAAGGACCTTTACTTCCCAGCTTCCCAACCCCCATGCCAGTCCCTCACATGCTGTGAGCTCTCTTTCCTTTGCCCCCAGGCCCTCCCCTTGTTCCCTGAGCTGGTGTCTCTCCATTGACCCCCTTCTCATTTCAGGGGCCTGGCTGAGCGAGTGCCTGGAAGCTGCCAACGCCCTGCTGGACTGCAGCGTTGGCCTTGCTGTCTTTGGGCTCTGAGCCCCCCTGGGATCCCTGTACCTGCTCCCCACACTACCTTGGGCATTCAACTTGGAGCCCCAAGAGCCAACAGGGGGTGCAGAAGTGGCTGCGCTGACCTCGCCCTGCATGAGCCATCCAGTGCAAACCTAGTCCCATCTCTGCGGAGTTCAGCTATTGGACAGACAGACAGACCAACAGGATCTTTGCTTGTCCAAACGCGACCTCATTTTGTCATAGTGCCAGATTTCTCTTCGCTAGACAATCCTGAACGCAAGCAGGAGCGCAGTGATTCACATAATTCTTTATTTCCTCTCTGTCTAGGTCTGGACTGGAGCTGGTCAGACATTTTCCAGCTGAACAGTGTTGTGTTGGCAAATGCGATTCCGTGGTGAAGGCTGAAAGGTGGAAACAGGCAGCAGATGAAGGAAGCTTGTCCCATGCTGCATGTTGTGAATCCGTCCCCAGTCACCAGCTGCTGAATTCTCTACCACAGGAAGAAATGCTTAAAACCTGACGATCCATCTTGACAGTTAATGCTCACGCTGTGTCCATCCTGGGCATCACGGGGCCCTTCTCAGGACATCCTGAGACTCAAGCAAACGATGAAAAACATCAGCTGGTTAATTTCCTGGAAGGAAAGTGCTATTTTTATCAAGAAACTGCAGGAGCGTAAGGAGGAAACAGTTTTCCCACTTTATGCTAACCAGCCCTGACCCCCTTTGAACAGCTTTCACCACATGACTCTGTGCTGGGTCACGTCCCGATTTCAGCCTTTCTGTGTCTGAGAAGGCAACTCAACAAATTCAATTAATAGCACCTGGAGTCCAGTCACAGCTACCTGCCCCACATGGTGCAGAGACTCTGGGGAAGGATTAAGATACCAGGTAATTGATTTAATTGCCTTAAGCCCTGAAGGAATGCTGCCCTGGGACTGAGATTTCCCCAAAGGCCAGATGGAATTCAGAGATCCTAATTCCCACTTCCCACTGTGAATAGTGGAACTTCAATACCAGCGGTGACATCCTGGTCCCATTGAAATCAAAGGGCATTTTGTCTTCGACTTCAATGGGCACAGAATTTCAGCCCATATTACTGGGCTTTTGCAAATTAAGCCCTGTGGCTGGGATTTTGGAAGAAGTGGTTGAGGCACCCAGTTCCAGGGGGTTTGGCCTCTCTGAAAATCCAAAACTATCATCCTGTTCCAAACCCAATGAAATCAGAGGAAAGGCTCTTTCAGAGAGAGCTGAGGAACCAGCTCCCATTGGAAACTCCAACCGGAGGGAGTCTTTTCAATGGTCTTCAGATAAACTCTGTTGGTAGAAGCTAATTGCCTAGCTCCCTTTGGCGCCTTTGGATAGTCCAGCTGACTCCAGTGGACTTTGAAGCAGGCCCAGTATGTATACCTGAGCCTTTAGCTAGATAGATAGAAAATCCCCCCACACAAAATAAAATCATACGACCGTCTGTACTCACATGTATGTGGCCATAAATGACCTCACATACTGTAGCACACCCAGTAATGTGTGAACCCTCCAGCCTGTAATGCCTTGTCCGTGCCTATCCATTCCCATCTAGTCCTGGGTGCTAGGTCCTCTCCTTGGCTCTGGCTGGGCTTTGCATGCTGGGGACTGGAGTAGGGGACTGGCCCATGGCGTTCCCGGGTTCTCTTTTGGTTCCTGGAGGCAAATGTGGCCTAGTGGGTCGAGCAGCGGGGTCTGGGACTCAGGACTCCTGACTTCTCCTGTAGGAAAAGCGTCACAGAGAAAAGACAATTAACAGCTGTAGAT
Organism: Gopherus evgoodei; assembly: GCF_007399415.2. Taxonomy (NCBI): domain Eukaryota; kingdom Metazoa; phylum Chordata; order Testudines; family Testudinidae; genus Gopherus; species Gopherus evgoodei. The sequence continues at coordinate 22,422 of NW_022059767.1, read as the reverse complement.
ACACTGAGCATAGCAGGAGTCACCCATCAGTCTTACGAGGCCCCAGCAGGTCAGAGTCTTTCCAATCCTTCCACCAGCCCAGAAGGTCCTGTCCATTCAATGGGTCCGGGTCAGTCCAAGCTCATCCTTTCAGAGCAGAAGTCCTTTCTTTGTTTTCTTTTTTCTGGAAAAGCCAGCCTGACCCAGTCTTTGCGAGCACCCCCGAGGGTGTGGAACTGCTCTGGAGCGGATCAGTCTCTGAGGGTGTTTTCTGCACTGCATTGTAAACCCGAGCTTGTGGACTCGGTGTTTCCAAGCCTGTGTTCGAGTGTCCACACTGCATTGGAAGCTTGGGTTTACAATGCTAGACCTGAGTCTCACAGTCATGCTAACATGTCCATACTGCACTGTGCAGATCTTCTGACTCGGGTCTGCGGCTTGACCCGTGTCCACACTGCACAATGACAGGGCTTGGACCCAAGTCTCAACAGGACTCAAGCTCTGACCCGTCCCCCTAGTAGCATCCTAGGACCCAGGCCCTGAGGGTTTGCTCTGCTGAGTCAGACTGACCTGTGTGCACCAAGGGCTGGTTGGGGTGCTTGGACTGTGGATGGGATTGCAGCGCCCCAGACACCTGCTGAGATTTGCCTTTATATTGTTAAGTCATCAGCGAGTAACGCATGTAGGCCCCAATCCTGGTGAGGCCGGCGCCAATGGGAGGTTGGACTTTAAGCTCAGTGGGGACAGGTTCTGCCCCCATTTTCTGTGTAGGTAGGTAGATGCTTCTGAGCACAGTAGTGTCTGAGCACACACAGGGATGAGGTGACTCCAGTGGAGCTAGAGCAGGGTCCCACTAACTGGGTCTGCCCAGTGACTCCAGTGGAGCGACGGCTGAGGATCTGGCCCAGAGTTTAAGGTTGATATTTTCCAATCCTGACTAGGTGATTTGGACACACAGTTCCCATTACATTTAGTTTGAAAACATCAACCTAAGTGACCCGCTCAGTGCCACACAGAGAGTCGGGGCAAAGCAGGGAACTGATCTGTGAGTTCTGAGGGACAGTCCAATGCCTCAAACACTCGATCAGGTGTCATCTCCCCGCTGGGGTCAGGGGGTGAGGGTCTCTGGCCTGTGCACAGAACAGACTATATCACAGTGGTCCCTTCCGGTCTTGGAACAGCTGGGAATCCATGAGTGTCTTAGCGAAACTGTGATCCATGGCTGTTCAAAACAACCGTTTAGCATTAAGCGTCCTGCTCCTCAATGAAAATTGCAACCTCTGCTTTTCCCAAATGAACAGATTTAGGAAGAGTTTAGCACATGCAGCTTGATTGATTTGGGGCTAAGATTTTCAAATTTGGGGACCTAAAGTTAATAATAATTAGGCTGGAATTAGGCACCTAAATCTGATTGAATTTCAATGGGATTTGGACATCTAGCTTCTATAAAGCTGCTTTCAAAATGTCAAACTTAGCTGTCATCTGGAACACCCATAGACCTCAGCCCCAGCCCCATTTGGGGAAACTGAGGCACAGAGAGGGGCTGGGTCACACTTTCAAAAGCATCTAATCCCAGTATCCAGAGGGACAGGTTTTTAAAGGTATTTAGGTGCTTTGTGAAATTTTCACAAGTAGTTAAACAAGTTAGGTGCCTAACCCTCCTAAAAATGAATAGAAATTGGGCATCCAAGTCCCTTAGGCGGTTTGAAAATCTTAGCCTTAATGGGTCTGTTTTGGTCTTTTTTTTTTTCTTTTCTTTTTTTCCCCCAGGATTGCTGGGCAGCCTTGGTTCCCAGACAGGTCACTGAGAAATGCAGGTGCCCAACACAGTACAAGTCTGGTCACTTTGATTAGTAGGGATTTTTGCTGGCTACCTTTAGACACCTGAGTTTGAAAACTTTTGCCTAAGTGATTTGGCTGAGGTCACAAAGTCAGGGCCAGCTCCGCTATTAAAGCTAAAGTCTCTGGAGCCCCATCACGTGCCCCAAACTATTATGCTGAATTCTTCTTCTTCTCCAAACTTACAGCAGTGAGAGCAAGGTTATAAAATTGACCTCCAGAGACAAATCAGAGTCTCAGATGCCCCAGTGCACTAGTCCCACTCAAGTCACAGGGGTTAATTCTAATTCATACTATGAAGACCCAGAAATATAACAGAAGCTTGAACATATTTGATGATCTATTACTTTGTGTGTATGTGCATATGTGAGGAAGCGGGAATTTTGGGTAATATTTTTATGATCCTGCTACGTGCCTCGGTTTCCCCTATGTGGTGCGTGGTTACCCAGTGGGAGGAAAAGGACTTGGTGTGTTTTCAGGAAAGACTAAAAGACACAGGAGTGGGCGCATCACCTCCCTGTCTGGGTGGCATGAAGAGTCGTTAAGGAACTGGTTGAAACTGACCCAGATGAACAAGGGGACCGGAGAGATAATGCCAGCACTGCCTGGATTTCCCCCCTTCTCGCAGGGAAAATGAGCAAAGACACATCCCCTGCTCTCCCCAGCTGGAGAACGAAGGACTGGGAAGGGGTGAGCTGGGAGTCAGAGGTGACTTCTGGATGCTCTGTCTCTCCTGGGAACTGACTACGGAGGTCAGACAGACACAGCCTGGACATGGGGTTCATTTCGACTTGGCGGGTCTCGGGCTGATCAGAACAGACGATTCTTTCATCTTCATTTCTCTGTGCTAACCTAAGAGCTTCCTAGGCTGTGTCCACATGACTAATAAACCTGGCTGTTTCACACATGCTCCCTGAGTGTTACTGGGGGAGACACGCGGGTCCTTGCCAAGCGGACACATCTCTTCCAGGGTCTGGCTCCGCTGGACAGAGCTCATGGGATGAAGCAGGGGGGCTGGAGTCAGGGGTCAGCCAGGAGGTGGTGAGGCCGTGTGGCCTCCCCTGAAGGGAGAGTGAGACCCTTTTGGGGTCTGGCCCATCAAAGAGGGTCCTGCAAGGGACTGGCCGAAAGGTAGGGGTGCAGCATTGATCCTATGTATCTGGGACAGAATGTGTGTGAGGCTGTTCCCCCTGCCGGAGGCTCTGGGCTCTGCTGTGTATTTGTATGTGTGTGTGTTTTGTTGTCCCCTGCTCAGTGTGTGAGTGCAGGTGCATGCATCCCTGCTGCCCTCTTCTCTTGCTCGGGGTGTGGGGGTGGGGTGTGTATTTCCCTTCTGGGCCCTCTTGGAAGGAAGGATGTGTGTGTGTGCATGTGCGCAAGCTGCTTTGTGATGCATGGAGACAGCTCAGTTCTGGTCCGGGTCTGGTGTGGCAGGTACTGCTGGAGGTCAGAACCCCACAGAAATACCAGAGGTCTGAGGATGCAGGGCCTGGGCCAGGCTCCTTAGTTTGTGTGCTGCAGACACAAGGGGAATGCTGTAGGGCTTGAACTGCCAGTCAGAACAGTGGTGCATTGACAGAGCTGTGTGTGTGTGTGTGTGTGTGCAGGGGGGGCAGTGAACTTGAGTCACAAAGGGTCAGGATGGAGGGGAATTGTCAGCACTGTGTGTTTGGGGCAGGGCAGCAGTGATAGCTCATGTCTCTGATGTATGGGCAGCGTTAGGACAGTCACAACGGGGGTATTGTAAGTCAGGGCTGAGATCTATCAGCAGAGCTGTAAGGGAGGCAGGGCTGGGACAGCAGGGGGCTGCGGGTCAGGACTGAGGGGCACCAGGACAGCTGTGTGTGTGAGCCCAGAGATGGGATGGGGTTGGGGAGAAGGGGGCTGTGGGTTAGGACCGAGGACATCGGCAGAGCTGGGGGTTATGGGCAGGACAGCAATGACCATCAGTCACTGAGGCCTAGAAACCCAGAATTGCTTTTTGCTCACTGCCCTTGGGCCCTGCCGCCTTTGCTAACCTCGTGGGAAACTGAGGTTTGTTTACTTGTCTGTTTCACTACAGCCACACCCCCCAACCCCATCACATTCCCTCACTACCTGGGGGTCTAATGGAATTTACGAAGGGAGGGATCACCTGCCACAGGTGCTGGGAATGAACAGCTCGACCCCTTTGGCTTTCCCATCAGGGCTATCTGCCATAGGAACAGACCCGTCCCTTCCTTTCTCTAACTTTAATCAATGCCTCTGACTTTCTGTTCTAGTTAGCTCCCACGAGACTGCCACAGAGACCGGCATTTCCCAGCAGCGTTGCCATTCTAATGGCCTCAGCGGGACCCATTAAAGCAACAAGTAACTTTGTTTCTGCTGCTGGCCTGTAATTCCTCAAGAGGGTTGTCAGCTCTCCAGGCCAGGCCCTGTGCTAGGCTGAGCCCTTCTCGGAGCGCTCATTAAGGCATGCGAAGTTCTAATTACCAGTGTGTCCTCCTGTAGGTCTCTAAGCTAACAGGTGCTGCAAGGCTAACTGTAGAGAGTTCTTTTTAGAAGGAGCTTTGCTAATGGGAATGGTTTTAACGAGCACATAGTGAAACAGCCGTTTGGGGGGTTGGGGTTTTTTCTGAATATTTTTGTGCTAAGCAGAGCGTTAGTGAAATTAACATGTTTCAAATGAAATTGATCCAGGTTGTATAGAAGGTCACCATCGCCTCCTGCAGCACCCCCTTGCAGCTGAGTGTGACTCTGCTGTGCGCTGCCTCAGTTTCTCCCCCCACTCCCCCCCATGAGATCACTTTGACTTTAAGGCCTTTAGGGACCATCATGATCATCTAGTCTGCCCTCCTGCATGTCACAGGACACAGAACCTCACCCACCCACTCCTGGAATAGACCCCCAACCTCTAGCTGAGTTACTGAAGTCCTCAAATCATGATTTAAAAACCTCAAGTAAGTGACAGTAATCCACCATTTACACTAGCACAATCCAGCAAGTGACCCCTGCCTTGCACTGCAGAGGAAGGCAAAAATGCCCCAGGCTCTCTGCCAGTCTGACCTGGGGACCCCCCCCCGAAAAACCTACATGTTCCCATGTCAACTTTTGAATTAATCACACATGTATCTCTATGAGTTAACACTCCATTCACTTTAGTTAACAGCGCTGTTAGTGTTCATGACAAGAGAATCTCTCCTGACTCATGCCAAGAACAATAAACACATGCAAAAAAAAAGAAAAGAAAAGAAAAAAAGTTGATATAATATCTCCTCTATTAGGATGGGATTTTTGAAGAGCTTTGAGGGGAATTTAGGGGCCCAGCTCCCTTGGAATTGCAGCTGCCCCCTGTGAGCCTTTTGACAATCCTGGGCTCTGTCATTTTCTTTACTAAATTGGTGTTTATGTCATGGGAGGCAGTGGCTGGGGAGCTGGGAGACCTGCCTTCTATTTCCATGCCTACCACTGATCTATTGGGTGACCCTGGGCAAATCACAGGACCACTCCATGCCTCAGTTTCCCCATCTGCAAAAGGTGGTCAATCATGCTTCGCTTTCTTTGTAAGGTGCTTTGAGCTCATGATAATTGCACTGGGTGTGTGGGTGTGATGGGGTGTCCACCTCACACAAGCCCTGAATGGGTTAATGTGGGCTGGGGTAGGGGGCAATTAACCTTAGATGCTGCACATGGAGGGAAACCAGGGCTTGATAGGGCCTAATGGCAGATGAAGCCCAGCTGCGGGAGGAGCTGGGATAGCATTATAAAGCCAGGAAGCCTGTGCAGGAATGAGCTGCTGGGAGGCAGGATTTCTGCAGTTGTTTTGTGGAAAGAAAGGGAGTTGGCCTGGAACATGGAGGAGATCCAGGGGGATAAGCAGGCCTGGAGTTCTGCCCTGAACTAGCGAGTGTTACAAGAGACCTAGAGAAATAAGTAGTTAAGGGGCATGGAGAAAGCTGCAGGGGTGAACCCAGAGGTAGGCAAGGAGATAGAGTGCTGGGATGCAGAAACAGGATCTGACACTGAACAGGCCTAGCTTGCTAGTCAGAGGGTACCTGGGTCCCCACACTGGCAAAGTGGCCCAGGACCTGGCACTGGGACAGAAACTGCCTGAGAAGGCATATGGACAGCTTGTCAGCTGGAACTGTGTTACCCCAGGGTGCCATATAGTGATCTGGCCTGAGGGCTGAGTCACAAGGAGGGAGCATCCTGAGCTGGGGAGGGTAACGATGTGAGCAGCTGATGGACGAGGACATCAGATGGGGTGAGAGCTGATTCCCAGACCTGTGAGGAGGTGCATCTGCAGTGAATTGCTCCCTTCCCAGCTTGCGCAACTGTCTCTTACAGAATTGTAAACCTCTTGTTTACAATTACCCTTCTAGTCAATGGCTTGTGATGGTCACTTAATGCCTGTTTGCATGTGGGTCACCTCCTTTGTTGCCACCGGATAGCTAGCTGTGGGCATGCAGTGAGGCAGCCTGGTTCCCAGGTGCCCCGGAGGGTGAGGAGCCCAGCCAGAAGCCAGACTGGGTGGAGCTACGGGGCTCTGAGCCCGTCCCGCAAGGAGTCAAGAGCCAACCTGAAAGTACAAAGGCAGGCACTCCGAGTTCAGTAAGGGGCCAGCCGCCAGAAAGGCTGGATGTCCACCACCGAGCTCCCACTGGGGAGGCAGCAGAAGGCAGCGGCCGACCCAGCTTCTCCCTCGCTCGCTACCCGGAGGAGGACTGGCCGAGCCGGCCCCACTCCTGCTACCCGGAGGAAGAGCTGAGCCTGCTGGTGGCCACCTACCCCGAGAACCCAGCGAGTCCGCCCAGAGACACTCGCCTTGAGGAGCCGATGATGGTTGCCCCTCGGTTGGCACCACAACGAATCAGGTACCTGATGAGGGGGGGTATGGAAGTGGTCCGGGGGTAGCTGAACCAGGTCTGGCTGCGCCACTGCCAGAGACAATGTCAGTGTGTTGCGGCCAGGATCCCCGCTGACACAGCAGCAGACTGCCTGCCTGCCGCTGTTAGGGCCCCGGGCTGGGACGCAGTGGAGTGGCAGGGCCTGCGTCCCCCCTGCCACCCTTCCAGAGGGTGGCAGATTCCCCCTCTCTCTGGCCTGAGAAGGCCTTTCCTACAGACTTGAACTGCTTGCTCAGCCCCTGCCTGAGGGTCTGAGCCCTGTACCTGTGTTTGTTGCCCCACCCTGAGCCAGGGCTTGGGCTTTATAGCTTTATAGATTGAACTGCTCGCTGTGTAGTGAGGCGGCCTGGTTCCCAGGAGCCCCGGAAGGCGAAGAGCGACCCCTCCCCTGACAGGGGACCCCTGACAGGGCATCTCCCAGACACACAACATATTTCATATCAACCATGTAGCAGAATATCATAATTCCACATACAGTGATGTCAACGTTTTTTCCCCAATTTGAACTTTAGCATCCAAAAAGTGGGGACCTGCATGATCACTTTTAAGCTTAATTACTAGCTTAAATTTGGTATGCTGCCACCAGCCAAAATATAGTGTTGGGCACACTTCCTGTTCCCCCAAAACCTTCCCTGGGGAACCCAAGACCCAAACACCTTCGGTCTTAAAACAAGGAGAAATAAACCATCCCCCTCCTTTTCCCCTGCCCCCAGACTTTCCCTTCCCTGGGTTGCCTGAGAGGCAATACTGATCCAAACTCCTTGGATCTTAAAACAGAGAGGAATTAACCTTCCCCACCCTCCTTTCCTCCCACCAATCCCTGGTGAGTTCAGACCCAATCCCCTTGGGTCTTAAAACAAGGAAAAAAATCACTCAGGTTCTTAAAAAAAGGAAAGCTTTTAATTAAAGGAAAAAAAGTAAAAATTATCTCTGTAAAATCAGGATGGTAAATGCTTACAGGGTATTCAGATTCATATAGACTAGAGGGACTTCCCCCCCCGCAGCCTGAGATTCAAAGTTACAGCAAACAGAGGTAAAAATCCTTCCAGCAAAATACACATTTACAAGTTAAGAAAACAAACATAAGACTAATCCGCCTTTTCTAGCTATTACTTACTATTTTGAAACATGAGAGACTGATTCAGAAAGATTGGAGAAAACCTGGGTGCAAGTCTGGTCCCTCTTAGCCCCAAGAGCGAACAACGAACAAACAAAAAGCACAAACAAAGACTTCCCTCCACCAAGATTTGAAAGTATCTTGTCCCCCGATTGGTCCTCTGGTCAGGTGTCAGACAGGTTTACTGAGCTTTTTAACCTTTACAGGTAAAAGACATTAACTCTTAACCATCTGTTTATGACAAGTGATGATACAGATATTTTGACAGAACAATGAGTTTCAACATATGACCTTTCATTGGATATCTTACATGGCATCCTTTGTACAAAATATCATAATCATATACAAATTATGAGTGTGAGGGTTACGGGGTGCTATTTTAAGGTACAGTGCGTCACAAAGGCAAGCAGTGATAAACTTAAAGGGAGAGGAGTTCATAGACACCTATATTCCAAGGCCAGAAGAGACCATTGTGATCATCTAGTCTGATCTCCGGTGTAACACAGGCCATAGAACTTCCCCACAATAATCCTAGAGTAGATCTTTTAGAAAAACATCCAGTCTTGATTTAAACATTGTCAGCGATAGAAAATCCATCACCCTTGGTAAATTGTTCCAATGGTCAATTATTCTCACTGTTGAAAATGTGCATCTTATTTCCAGTCTGAATTTGTCTAGCTTCAACTTCCACTCAGTGGATCACATCGTACCTTTCTCTGCGTCACACCTTAACCTTCTCTTTGTTAGACTCCAAGAGCTCAATCTATTTAGCTTATCACTATAAGGCAGGTTTTCTAATCCTTTAGCCATTCTTGTGGCTCTTCTTTGAACCCTCTCCCATTTCTCAGCATCCTTCTTGAATGGTGGACACCAGAACTGGTCACAGTATTCCAGCAGCAGTTGCACCAATGCCATATACAGAGGTAAAGTAACCTCTCTACTCCTACTCGAGATTCCCCTGCTTGTGCATCCCTGGCTCACATTAGTCCTTTTGCCTACAGCATTGCACTGGGAGCTAATGTTCAGCTAATTTCCCCCCTGCCTGCCCCCCGTGCCTCCAAAATCTTTTTCAAAGTCAATGCTTCCCAGACAGAGCCCCCAGCCTGTAAGCATGGTCTCCATTGTTTCTTCTGAGATGTATACATTGACATTTAGCCATATTAAAACACAGAAGTTCTTCAAGGCTTGTTCATCAGTTTCTTGGAAGATATTTGCATCCAATCTGTAAACAGACTGAGAGTAATTGTCTGTCTGGGATTTTCAGTGGAGCCCAAGGGAGTCGAGTGGCCAAATCCCATTGAAATTCATTTGCCTATGATCCTAATTTTTAATCATCTCTATGCTGTAACCCTTTGGGAGTGAGACCTGTTTGCATGAAAATGTTCCAAAGGTTTTGTTTATGTAGCATTATAGAAATGGATGGAAGGGACCCCAAGAGGTCATTTCGTCCATGCCCTCATGCTGAGGGAGGAGTAAATATACATAGACCATCCCTGACCATGTAACTTGCCATTTAAAGCTAATTTTTGCAGGGCAGATTTATTTTCTATGCTGCAAATGTAGGCTGGACTTTTCAAAAGCGGCAAAGGGAGTCAAGTGCCCAACTCCCATTACCACACTTTGGGAGTTCAGTGCCTAATTCCTTTAGGCTCTTTGGCTCCTGCCAGGCTCTGTTTCAACCTCAGCACTAGAGCTGGTCACTGTTTTCCATCTAACACAATTTGGACAAAAAATGACTTTTTATCAAAAACAATGTCGGGAACATTTTATTTTCTGCAAAAACTGAAAATTTGTTGGTCAAAAGCTTTTCAGGCTTTAGTAGTAATATTCAGTGTTTGAAATATGATTTTTAAGAGAAAGCACTGAATCTCTGTTCAGAACAGCCCTACACCACTGCTTAATGCAGGGGTTCACAATTTCTTATCCCTGAGGCCCACCTGTGCTGCTGATGGACCCAATCACGGCATTGTCCGTGGGAGGCCTGTGGGGCTGATGATCCAGAAGGCCCGGCAGCCATGGATTGCAGGGGGCGGTGACTCAGAGCGGAAATGGCCGTGAACCCTCCAGCCTCCTCCGGCTGCCCTGGGAGTCACCACCTCTTGGGGATGGCCCCTTCTCCTCGCCCTCAACCCAGCGCCTGGCATCACCACTTCACCCTCACCTGTCCGCCGGGGGTGCTGAGCTCCTCTGGCACTGCGCAGAGTCCATTGCTGGCCACCATGCTGTTGCTGTCCGCTTCTCAATGCCCCCCATCCTCCCCATGACTGCGCCAGCCCATTTTTGGGCTGCAGCTCACAGTTTGGGAACCCCTGGATTAATGCAATAACAGCTCTGCTAGCAAGGGAATCTGCACAGCTGCATGCACATCTTATAAAGCACTTTAGAAAGATGGGACAGCACCATTACCTTAATTCTTCTAAAGGGAAACTGAGGCATGGATAGGGGATGTGACTTGTCCAAGGTCACACAGAAGGCCAGTGGGAGAACCAAGAATAGAACCCATTTCCTGATTTCTTGCCTTCTTCAGTAACTAGGGATAAGCTTTTCAAAAGGTCTTAAGTGACTTAGGAGCAAAATCCCACTAAAAGTCAGTGAGATTTGTGCAACTGCATCACCTCAATGTTCAATATCTTCATCAGTGATTTAGATAATGGCATAGAGAGTAATTTTTTTAAAATTTGAGATCTAGAAGACCTCTCAAAGTCCCTTCCAGTCCTATGATTTTATGATTCTATGGTGCCTCACAATGGGATTCAAAAAAGTCAGCATGATAGCTGGCTCCTCGCCTAAGCTAGCCAATGTGAGATTCCAAGAAGAGGATTGTGTCCTAAGCCCCGCACCACTCCTAGAGATAGGTGCCTATGTCCAGGATGTGGGGAGGTGCCTCCCTCTGGCTGGGATTCTCAACTGCAAACTCTCTCTTGGTGTTTGGTGCCTATGGTGTTGTTGCAAGAAGCCGGTGGCCAGTGGGGGACAGTGGAGGGAGAAAGAGCTCCCTCATAACTTTTAGCTCAGTGGTTAGGATGCTCATGTGGGATGAGTGAGACCCCCATTTCAAGTTCCTTCTCTACCTGAGGGAGAGTAGGGGATTTGCTACCTCCTAGGTGAGCGCTCTAATCACGAGGCTGAAGAGTCATCCCCATGCTTGGTGTGTGTGTGTGTGTGTGTGTGTGTGTCTCTCTCTCTCTCTCTCTGGCCTATGGATTCTTTCATTATTTATTCACAGTGGAACAGCTTATATAGGAGGGACTGAGGAAGCCCAACATCACAATATACCATAACCCTTCAGAGGTGACAGATCCCTATTCAAATCCTTTCTACCCCTCAGGCAGAGGGGGAATTTCAACTGTGGGTCTCCCACACGCTGAATGAGTACCATGACAACTGGTCTAAAACTTATCAAGGGAACTCCTCCACCTTTGTGTTTCCACCCCTGTCCCCAGTTTGTTTTGTATAAACTTGCTAAAGGAGCCTAATCTGGTAGGTGAACTCTGAGTAGGCTTACCAGATCAGGGTCCTCAGGCTGGTTAGATGAAGGAACAACTATCTTCCCCTATTTTCTGCATCACTGTGGGGTTTAGATGTCCAGATACCTGGCATGGGGCTCCAGTGGTCATGCTCAGAGGAAGAATCATAGGTGCCTAGGGAACTCTTTCCTGAAAAAATTAGGTTCCAAGAGAGTTGAGGCACCCACAGCGTTTGGAGGCAGCTGAGCAAGGTTTTGTGATTCCCAGTGGGGACTGATTCTGGGATTTAGGTGCCTAACATAGCACGTAAGTTCTTTAGTGTATCTAGCCCATGGTTGCCTAATTCTCATATTTTCCTTTGAAACACTTTACTTTGGAAGTTCTCTAGGGAGCAGGGACTGGCTGTCACTATTTTTTTAACTTTTCCAAGTCATTGGGGTTCTGATCTCATTTGATGCCTAAAGTTGTTAATGTAATAATAATAAATATTAATTAATAATTAATCTAATGTTGCCCCACAATTAGTAGAGATGAGAGAGTCTTGCTATGACATTTGTTCAGCTCCTTCCATTTTTGCCGTTGTGAGTTCTCCTGTAGAATCAATCTTTCAGTGGCTAACACAGATTGTTCTCCCACATTATATAGTTCATTGCCAACTTTTCGTTATGTTTTTCATTGTCCAATGCAGACTGCCTGCTGCAGTTATATATTCCATTGCCATCTTCCCTTTGCAAGTATCACACAAAATTTGTGTTAAATCAGAGATATTGTTTAACATCAGTAAATTTGAGGTAAAGTGCATCGCAGGGATGTTGCAATTATACACAATTAAGTGTTAAAACCCAGGAAAGGCTCAACTTAAATCCAAACATATTAAGGAATGAAAATGCAAAGTTAAGCCACCAAAATAACCTTAACTCTGCCCTATCATAATTTTTTCCACCTTCCCATCTAGTTAAAACAATGAAATTTTGCATATAGGAACTATATGAATACTCTTTTTGGTATGGTTCGTGGTAATTTCCTCACCATTATCCTTCAAAGTTTCACTATCAGCAGTCATTAAGATGGAGTCAAGGTTTAGATAACATGTCCTTAATTTAGGGTAGAATACATTACCAAGGTGTAATTTCCCCACAAAATCCCACAGGAAATGCATACATGTTACAGCAGGAAATGATATTAGGGGACCCAAATAAACTTAGCACTGCCCTATAGTGACACCTTGAAGAGGAAAAAATGAGAGGAGAGAGAGAATCTAATGTATACTTTAAAATCTTGGAGTCCAAAAAGACTAAAAGGTTTTAATCATAATTTAAAGGGTTTTATGTGTGTCTTTTTTTTATTCATGTCCTTTCATGGAAGAGTTTTCTGTTCAGCAGTTTCTCCAGGGCAAATTTCACCTCCTCATTCCTGAGAGATAGATCATGAGGTTCAGAATTGGGGTGACAACATTGTATATGTGGATGACTACAGTGTTCCTTTCAGAGGAGACCCCAGGGGAGGAAGTCGTGTAGTTGCCAAGGGTTGGTACATAGCATGGAGACACCATCATGGGATGGGAGGTGCAGGTAGAAAAGATATTGGTCCTGATTTCCCATGATTGTCCGGAGGAAGGAAATTAAGTAGAGGTACAGCAGGAAGTTGGGGACAAAAGAACCCATTGTGAAGCTCCTTGTGGTGATATTGAGGAGGCTCAGGTTGAGGTGGGTGCTGCAGCAGGCCAGGCTCAGCAAGGGCTTGATGTCACAGAGGAAGTCATAGAAGCAGCTGAGGCACTAGAAACAGAGGCAGGAGGTCATGACTGTTTCAGCAAGTTCAGGGACGAAGTAGCCCAGGTGGCTGCTATCAGCCACAGGCAGGCCTGTGGGTTCCAGACCAAAGTGTAGTGCAGCAGGTTAAAGAGGGTCATGTAGCAGTCACAGGCCATGAAAGTTGACAGAATGGCCTTCCTTCTGCCCAGGAAGTGGAAGAAATGGAACTGGGTGAGGCAGCTGGTAAAGGAGATGGCCTGGTGCCCTGAGAGGAAGCCAGCATTTTGGGTATGGTGACTGTGGAATAGAAGATGTTTTGCCCAGGAAGAAGGACATTAGAGTGGAAAGTTGAGGCTGAGCCACTGTCAGAAATTTCATACAGATATAGACATTTCATAAGATCATCCCCAATTCTTAAGTGTACCAAGACAGATACCACAAAGAAGCACACAAGGTTTATTACATGTGCAATTGGGGCATCCAAAATATCTTAACTGTCCATTGTTGTGACAAGAAGAGGCGTATGGGGAAAAGAAACAAATCAATGGGGCTTTAAAAATCAGGTTCATTTTAAGCTGGATGCATGGACCTTAAAATACCTCGATCACAATGGTATGCATTAGTTGTCAGCTGTGAATACAAGCCAGAGTAGAGATTTCTGGTGAAAGAAATTTCATTTATAACAAATAATGGGAAGAAACAAGCACTACATCTAATAAATCAACAAATATTCAAATGTGACCGATGTACCAAATTTCAGTGTGTTTTAACAATGAGAAGTTGGAAGAATCTGTGACATGACAGAGTTAAGGTGGTTTGCAAGTCTGATCTGTGCATTTGTGGACCTTAACAGGGTTGGATTTCTTTTAAATGAAATCTTAACCTTCAACATCCAAGGTTTGTTGTGCTTGGTTTTGGAATCTGTGCAGTATCTCTTCAATTAATCATATGTATTATAAACCTTTATACCAATTTTGTTTGGGAATAATATTTAAAATTAATCTCCAAACATTTTCCCCCATAACAATTAGAGATGAAGAAATCCTGGGAGGACATTTTTCCATCTCCATCTTGGTCACTGCAAGAATGTCACCTACAGTCTATTTTTCCAGGGAATATTGAAGATAGATCCCCTACATTATAATTCCCTTGGTCAACATCTCTCCTTTTCACTTCAAAACAAGAAGAAGTCATTTTATTTAGTTCGTTTCAGGGAAGAGTTTTCTAATGATGAATTTCCTGGTGGCATATTTCACCTCACTGTTCCGCAGGGTGTAAATGAGGGGATTCAGATCTGGGGTGATGACACTGTACACTAGGGTGATGATCATCTCTTCTCCCTTGGAGCTTCCTGAAGAAGGACACAAGTAGGTGAAGATCACTGTCCCATAGTACAGTGCTATCACGGTGAGGTGGGAGGTGCAAGTGGAGAAGGCCTTTCTCCTGCTTTCCCGTGACCGGACCTTCAGGGAGAGGAAGGAGATGATGTAGAGGTAGGAGAGGAGCGTGAGGATGAATGGACTCACACCAATAATCCCAGTGACGGTGTTGAGGAGGCTCAGGTTGAGGCGGGTGCTGCTGCAGGCCAGGCTCAGCAGGGGCTTGATGTCACAGAAGAAGTGGTGGATACGGTTGGGGCCACAGAAGTGCAACCGGGAGGTCATGACCGTGTGCATCAGGGCGTGCAGGAAGCCAGTGGCCCAGGTGACTCCTGCCAGCAGCAGGCAGGCCTGTGGGCTCATGACCAGTGTGTAGCGCAGTGGGTTGCAGATGGCCACGTAGCGGTCATAGGCCATGACAGCCAGCAGCATGGCTTCACTGCTGCCCAGGAAATGGAAGAAATGGAGCTGTGCTAGGCAACTGGTGAAGGAGATGGTGTGGTGCCCTGAGAGGAAGCCGGCCAACATCTTGGGCACAGTGACTGTGGAGAAGAAGATGTCTAGGCTGGAGAGATTTCCCAGGAAAAAGTACATGGGGGTGTGAAGCTGGAGCTCAGCCAGTATCACAGCCACAGTGGCTCCATTCCCCAAAATGCTGGCCATGTAGAGCAGCAGGAAGAGGGTGAAGAGGTAACTCTGAAGACTCCTCACATGGGTGAGGCCCAGGAAAATGAACTCACTCACCTCTGTCTGGTTCTCCATCCCTGCAGGAGGAAGAGGACAAAGCAGCAGGAGGTGAAAGCAGCTTAAGGTTCCACTCCCCTCTATGTTGCAGAACCTGGTACCAATGCAATACATTGGGTTGGAGTCAGACATTTTGTGGTAGAGAGTTTTCTTTCTGCAGCCATAGGTGCATTCTGTGCCTAGATATAATTGTATAGTAAAAAGAGACAAAATAATTACGGATTTTTCATTTCTTTTTGAAGCTGAGAGAGATAGATATGTTTGATTTTCTATCACTGCAGTTATAAGAGTAATGTATAAAAAGTAGACATATTAATCATACTACTTTGCAGTTGCAAAAGCACCTTCCAACCCATGTTGAAGTGGGACTCCAAAGTGCTTTACTCTCGCTCGTTAAATCTGACCATGGTCCTTGATGAATTTATTTTCAGTAGTTCCCAAGAGATGAAGAACTCTTCACAGATAAACACTATGCATATCTGGTAACGGGAAATAGCTGCATGGAAAGCAGTCATTCCAGCAAAACACAAAACGCTCTGAGATCTAGGTTTTTTGCAAAAGGGGTCCTGAAAGAAACTGGGTTTTCTCTGTCGTTACAAGTTCTTAACTGATTCAGAACCAGAACAACCATGAAAAGTTCCTTCTTTCCTTCAGGTATCTTGGGCCCTTGATCTTATTATCATATATCAGGTCATCAGCAGACAATGGCTCACTGCTCAGGGTGTAGCTACAAATGGCTGGGATTTTGCACAAGTATAGATGGGGAATTTGCATAACCAGAGATGGGGAATTTGTGTTCACTTCCCCTTATATAGTCCCTCGCTTTTGTTTCAAAAATCTCTTCATGTCTGGCACATTTTTCAATATAGTCTGCTGAACCCTCTACATCTCACACCTGTCACATCTCCCCCATTGAGAGATTGCATACAATTCTGACCCACCATAACACAGAAACCATTCATTGAATACAATGGACCTCTAAAATACTTAAACTTAATCCAGTAAGGTATCCCAAAGATATTGCAGGAAATTGCCATGTCTGGCACACTCATAACCTCCTGTCTAAGCTCCATTATCTGCTTAGAATCCTAGGACATTAACAGGAAGCTACATCTAGGGATCAATATGCCTAGTAACAATTCTACTGGGCATTTCCCATCATGTCCACTATGATCTGTAATACCGTAGTAATTAAAGGTGACAACTGAGATTAGAGCCCTATTTACACTGTACAGACACATAGTGAGAGAGAGCCCTGCCCTAGTCCAGTGAGCTCACAAGCTAAATAAAGGGTGTGTGGTGAAACAAAGGGAGGAAACCATCTACCCAAGGTCACACAGCAGGTGAATGGCTGAGCTGGGGTAAAGTATAGGTCTCCTGAGTCCTAGTTGGTAATTCTAGCCACTAAATTAGGCTGTTTTTTAAAAAAAAAAACCCACATTGCTATCTGCTACATCACACATACAAGTTATACAGGAATCATTTGGTGGGATTCTTTGGCACATGTTATACATATGCTTGGAAGCATTTGTTTTTATCAGTAAATGTCAGTGAACGTTGATTTCAATGTACACACGAAAAGCAATGGAAAAATATTGCCATTGATCATTGAAATGTAGACATAGGCAAAGGTAGAAAAATGCTGCTGGAGCATTTATGAGAGTCAAACCTTAATGTGTACAAAATGAGCTATAATGAATGCTGCATAAGCGGACTCGGAAGTACCAGCTTTTTATCAGTAAATGTCAATTTCACCATATACACACACACACACAACAATGAAAAAATAGTTCTGTTGATAATAGAAATGTATAGCTCAGCAACATAAGAAAAATGTTGCTTGAGAACTCATTTGAGTTTAATTTAAGGCTATTTACTTCGTATATTTTGACGTGTGACATTGACAATTTGTGTTGTAAGGGTTATAAAGCTTAAACTTTTTGAATCTCAATGTCACCGTCATTACAAAATTATTGTCTGACCTCCTGCCCCGCATAAATTTCCTACAGCTGTGAAAATTTAAAGTGATAAAAATGTTTACAAATAATCATTGATATTATCCATCAAAAACATATTTTTAAAAAAAAGCAAAATTTGAATTTTTCCAAGCCTAGTTATATAGAATGTTAGACTAGATCATAATAATGGTCCCTTCTGGCCTTGAAATTCATGAATCTAGGAAACGTATGCCACTTTCTAAACGTGCTGTGTTTTGAAACTCCTAGTCTAGAAGCCTACCTTAATTCTGGGGGTAATACACAAGTTTCCGAAGCATTGGCTGTTAGGGCTACTTGCATTTCCAAAATCAGGAGCTTTTCAAAAGGAGTCTGAAGCCATTTGAAACTCCTACCCTTGGTGACTCTCTCATGCTGTTCCCTCAAAGCTCAGCCAGGGGCCACTTTGGTTGTCCTTGTAATGGAAGCAATATCAATGACTGATGTCAAAGGACGCTAAAGGGAAATAGCAGGCGTATCTGTCTGTTCAGAATAGAAGAGAGATGCAAGCTCCTATTGAATGAACTTCTGGATGGTATGCTGAATCTGTGGAACAAATGAACCTTTTTATCATATTCACAGTCTGAATCACAGGGGGGAACCAATTTCCATTCTCTAGATGACTCCTCTGGGGCAGAATCTCTGAACCACATGAGAGTCACTGGTATATGCATAACAAGCCAAGAGTTCCCTACAGAGAACAAAGTCAAGCAGGCAGGAGCTGCTGGGAAAATAAATAAATAAAGCAAAAATCCTAAGGGAGTTAGGCACTCAACTTCCATTCAATATATTTGAATATCCCAGCCTTAAAAAAATAAAACCCTAGTTAGCAAATATTGTTGTTGGGTTTGTTTGTTTATTTTATTTTTTCTAAAACCACTGAACTGGTCCACCAAGATTCTGAATTTGTTTCACTGTGATTAATCGTTCTATGAGACCGTGAAGGTTTAAAACAGATTTAGCAAATTAGATGCAATTTTGCAGAGGGTATAGTATTTATGAACAGAACCAAAGCAACTCAGAGCATCAGTGTGGCAAAGAAGTGAGCAAATGTCCCCAGTCTACCATGTTTTGGTAATGATTTGTACCTGGAAGACTCCACCCCCTACAGACATGACTGAGAGTGTGATGGAATTTTTTCAGATGAAAAATAGAAAAATGGCCTTTGTTACATCCTCACTGAAGTTAACTGGAGTTTTTTTCAAGATTTTCTATTCAACCTGCTAATCTGTCAATCCCAAACTAACAAAGCCTTGCTGGAGAAGTTGAGGAAGATTCTAATATGTATCTGACATGGTGATGACATTCAGAAGACTTCATCGTGTTGGGAAACTTTGATCCCATTGTTGGGATTCCCTCCAAGACCTTTCCACTCGGCTTATCTAGAACACCTCATCTAGTTCTGGAATGCTTTATCCAGTTCTCTGGGATCCAAAAAAACCCATCTCATTTCAACTCCAGCTCAACACTAAGGTTTTTTTTATTAGGCATGTAACAGCTCTTTGTCCATGCTGGCCAGGCCCAGATCCAGGGGGCTTAGGTGCAAGGGGTTACCACAATTCCAATTCACATCAAACACTACACACTTAATAGACATCTTTCCTAGCTACCAACATCTATACATCTTGTATGTAAGGACCAATAGCTTTGCAAATTTTGTACACACCAATCACTTTGCAGATTGTCTAAGGCAATCTTACCTGTTCAGAAAGTTCCTGCCTACTTTATTTACTATTACTTACCCACAATCGTTAGTTTAGTTAACTTCTGCCTCCTTCATTTACTGTAAACATATTCACAATAGTTATATCAGCAATTACTTGTCCAGATTTAACCAATGAGGAGTTCTTGTGGCACCTTAGAGACTAACAAATTTATTTGGGCATAAGCTATTGAGGACTATAACTCACTTCATCAGATGCATGGAGTGAAAAATACAGTACACAGGTATAAATATACAGCACATGAAAAGATGGGAGTTGCCTTACCAAGTGAGGGGCCAGTGCTAACTAGGCCAGTTCAATCATGGCAGATGTGGCCCATTCCCAACGGTTGACAAGAAGGTGTGAGTATCCACATAGGGAACATTATTTTTTGTAGTAACCCAGCCACTCCCAGTCTTTATTCAGGCCTAATCTGATAGTGTCAAATTTTTAAATTAATTTGAGTCTGTTTTTGAAGTTTTTTTGTTGAAGAATCGTCACTTTAAGTCTGTTATTGAGTGTCCAGGGAGACTGAAATGCTTTCCTACTGGTTTTTGAAAGTTACAATTCTTGATGTCTGATTTGTGTCCATTTATTCTTTTGCATAGAGACTGTCCGGTTTGGCCAATGTACATGGCAGAGGGGCATTGCTGGCACATGATGGCATATATCACATTGGTAGATGTGCAGGTGGGTGAGCCCCTGATGGTGTGGCTGATGTGGTTATGTCCTATGATGGTGTCGATTGAATAGATACGCCGACAGAGTTGGCAATGGGGTTTGTTGCAGGGATTGGTTCTTGGGTTAGTGTTTTTGTTGTGTGGTGAGTAGTTGCTGGTGAGTATTTGCTTCAGGTTGGGGGGCTGTCTGTAAGTGAGGACCGGCCTGTCCCCCAAGGTCTGTGAGAGTGACATCGTCCTTCAGGATGGTTCTAGATCCTTCATGATGTGCTGGAGAGGTTTTAGTTGGGGGCTGTAGGTGATTGTTAGTGGCGTTCGGTTACTATCTTTGTTGGGCCTGTATTGTAACAGGTGATATCTGGGTACCCTTTTGTCTCTGTCAGTCTCTTTTTTGAATACCCCTTGTGGGAATTACTTGATCCTGTAGGTATGTGTCTCTGTCTGAGGGAATGCAGCAAATACGGTTGTATCTCAAGGCTTGGCTATAGACAATGGATCATGTGATGTGGTCTGGATGAAAGCTGGAGGCATGTAGGTAAGTATAGTGGTCAGTAGGTTTCGGTATAGGGTGGTGTTTATGAGACCATCACTTATTTGCAGTGTAGTGTCCAGGAAGTGGATCTTCTGTGTGGACTGGTTCAGGCTGAGGTTGATGGTGGGGTGGAAATAGTTGAAATCCTTGTGGAATTACTAAAGGGCCACCATCTCGTGGGTCCAGATGATGAAGATGTCATCAACGCAGTGCAAGTACAGTAGGGCTGCTTCGGTACAAGACCTGAAGAAGCGTTGTTCAAAGTAAGCCATAAAAACGTTGCCATACTGTGGGGAGTTTCAGGAACAATCTAAATGGAAAAATACCAGATTTAAGATGGATTCCAGCATCGTGGTCTCTGTAAGACCCCTAGCTTCCATCTTCCTGGGTTGGCCCACACATACACAGGAAGGTTTGCAGGTCAAGAAACCATGTACAATAAATTGTCTGGGTCAATGGGAGCTGTAAAGTTTTAAAACACCATTAGCAGCCCACGCTTTGCATAATTACAATGGGACCTCAGAATTAGATTTCATATTTCCGGCTTAAGATACAAGAATGAGACATGCATACAAATAGGAGGCATATCTTCAGTTGCTTAGAACCTTTCTTAGGATACTTTACAAGAGACCTTTTGCATAAAGTATATTTCAGTTACATCACACTCACACTTATAAGCATATTTCCATAAAACGTATGGAGCGCAACGTCACCGGGTGCCCTACCTACCCTGCTTTCGCTGCTTCCTAACGGAACAGAATTGACAACAAAGGAGCCAGGATAAAAGGCTTCTAAAACTGAGAGAGCTCTTTGATCGTGTCAACATCCTCTCAGGAGCTATCAAACCCCCTCTCTCGGTTTCTATCCCCCAAATCCTATCAGCTCAATGATTTTTCTCCCTGGAAGAGCCTCGAGGGAGGCAGAAGAAGCGGAGAGGATTGTGTTGGGGGTAAATAAAAGAGAGAAGAATTGTTCCTCAGGATTTTTGTCTGTTTCTCTGGTGATCCTTATGGAGGAACGGGAAGCGTAATTCCATTTCTTTCAATGCCTCGGATTGGGTTCAGTTGGTGAAAGTGAGCAGAGGGCGTCCTTCACTCTCTGCTCTTGTTCCCACAGGGGAATGGAGACTGGACCGGTTTCCCAAATTAGACAGAAAGTGGCTTGCGAAAGCCAAGGAGAGCCTGCTTCCTGCCTGCACCGAGTTGACAAACTGGGGAAGCCAAAGCTGAGAGACCCCGTAGACCAAGTCAGAATGCTATCCGCTCACATGGGTTTCTCTGCCCAAATTATAATCAGCTGAGTGATTTTCCTGGACGAGCCTCTAGGTAGACAGAAGAAGAAGTCAAGAGGGCTGTGATGGGGTAAATGAAAGCAGAGGACTCTTCCTCTGGAGATTTCTTTGTCTTGCTCTTGTGATTCTGACCGATGAACCTAAAGCGTCATTTGAGCGTGTTTCAATGCTTTTCCTTGGGCTCAGCTTGTGATGCTGAGCACAGGGGTTCCTTCGCTCTCTCTGCTTTCTACCTCTGTAATGGGGAATGGGACCAGCTTTCAAACAGCCTAGTGGAGCTGAACGAAAAGAGCAAGAAACATCCAGGTTCACCTAGATTAATATTTTTTCCCCAATTTTCTGGTGAAACAAAACAAAAACATCGTTTTCATAAGAATTCAACTCCCATTCAGGCTCCAAACTCTCTTGCAAGATTTCCAGAAGGGCTCAACACCCTGAGTGCTGAGCTATTTTGGAAGAAAAAACAAACAAGGCTCGGTACCGATTGTGAGTGCTGGCTGCTTGACTATGTGGCCCACCGTGCGGGAGTTGAGGTTCTCATTAAGCTAGCGTCTCTATTCTGCCTGTGAGCCTAGTGTCCCCCTTTTATTCCCCTATAAGTGACGGGGGGAGATTAGAACACCGTCAGAACGGCACTAGGGTTGTAGGAACACCTATAACATTAGATGAGGGTGATGGTGTCTAACAACCAGATGTGAATGTAGGCTGTTGAAAGAGAATGATCTGCCTTGGCCTCCTTGAGCGGCCTCACAACAATGTTGAAGAAAACAAGCGTTGGGAGGGTGTTTGGGTGTCTCAGTGTCAGGCTGGCCGAGTGATCTAAGGTGCAGACTTCAAAACTCCTGTCTTTTCCACAAGTGGGCGCTGCTGGTCTGCCCTCAGGAGGCATGGGTTTCAAAGCCCACTCATGACATAACTCTTGAAGTGGCCGGGTTTCATCTCCATTGGGAAACAGTGGCTTTTTTAGGAGTTGCCTAGGGTATGTCTAGATTTACGAGATTAGTTCCGATTTTAACAGAAAACGCGTTTTTTAAGATAGAGTGTATAAATTTGTGCA